>NC_133618.1:449879183-450171683 GCF_048593235.1 Sminthopsis crassicaudata | reverse complement strand
CTTCCCTCATTCTCTGAACAAGGCCTTCCAGGCTCTCAAGTGTCACTCACGTTTTTAGTTCCAGGACCATTCCAAGAGGGATCGTTACAAAAAGTCGGTGTCCATCAGGAGATTGTTCTAGGCCGAGCTCCAGGAGGACAGGATTGGTGACATTGATCCTGCACAGAGAAGCCATGCTGCAATGAAACTCTACTAAACTTATAATCTTTAGAGCAAAGGAGGGAAATGTCTATATAATGCCCACAAAATCATTTGCCAAGGCAAATGCAGGTGATGATAAGCTGAAAGTGAAGTGCAATAACCTCTCACTGCTTGAGTTTTATAAATTGATAATTTTGTACGGCCCATGAATGTTATGAATAGCCAAATGGCCACTGGCAGGAAAAACCCTTGTTTTAGAAGATGAATCACACCTTGAACCCCAAATCAAACCATTCTAGAACAATTCTCAGTTTAGGAGATAGAGTTAGAATTATGTAAATTCTGAACCTTGGGATAGGCTTTCAGTTGGAGCTCTACTCAGTAAACTCCACTAGTTGCATCTAGAATTCAAATACCAGCTCTTCTGTTAATCTCTAAAGGCCCTTCAACCTAACCCCAACCCCCTTTTCCAAGTCTTCCGTTCAGTTAAATGTGCCTGCTTGCTATTCCTTACATATAACAGTCCAATTCCCATCTCGGTGCCCCCTCACTGGCTGTCTTCCATGCCTGGAATGCTCCCCCCTCTCACTACCACCACCACCTCCAATCCTTTGTTTCCTTCAAAAAGTATATTCAAGTCACCCTTCTTAATTCTAATCCTTCTTTCTTTTAACTATTTCCTTCTCCTCCTGCAAATAACATGGGTTTACATATTTGTTTGCTTATTATCTCTCCCATTAGATTATAATCTCCTGATTCAGGTCAGTTCCAATGATCTGTGATGAAGAGAGCCAACTGCACCCAGAGAGAGAACAGTGGGAACTGAATGTGGATCACAACACAGCATTTTCACTCCATTTGTTGTTGTCTGCTTGCATTTTGTTTTCTTTCTCATTTTTTTCCTTTTTGATCTGACTTTTCTTGTGCAGCTTGATAAATGTAGAAATATGTATATATGTATACAATATATGTTTAACATATATTAAATCACTTGCTGTCTAGGGAAGGGAGTGGAAAGAAGGGAAGAAAAAAAATTATAACACAAAGTTTTGGAAGGGTGAATGTTGAAAATTATCCATGTATACAATTTGAAAATAAAAAGCTTTAATTTAGAAAAAAAAAAGCCAAAACAAAAAAGATTATGATCTCCTTGAAGGCAGGGATCTTTTGCCTCTTTTTGTATTTCCACTACTTAGCATGGTAGGTATCTGGCACTTAGCCTCTTAATAAATGCCTATTGACTGATTTTCTTTATGAATCCTATTCGCTCCCTAACTAGTGCCTTTCTCATCCCATCCCACCAAAAAAAAATGAAATATTTTGGAGATAGCAAAAATTCAAATTTTACCAATTTATTAATATCAAGTTATGTAAAATTTTACTTTGTACATATTTTTCATTATAGGTTGTCTCACCCTATGGATTAAAAGTTTATCGGAATGGTGTCATTTGGGGGGTATCTTCATTGTCTTGCACGGTCCCTGGCACGTAGTAGGGCTAATTAATACCATTGACTAATGTCTAATTGGGAATGGAGGAAGGGAGAATCCTGTAACCAAGAAACATACTTATGCTCACACTCAGCACCTAGTCTTCCCTCCCAGAAGCACCTAATCTATAGATTTCTTGTAGGCTCAAAGAATTTTAGAATTTAAAGTTACTTTAATGATTGTTTAATCCAACTCCCTCACTTTACAAATGGAAAAACTGAGGTTAGGTTAAATTGGTTTGTCCAAGGTCATCCATTAAGTCATTAGCAGAGAATCTGAAATAGATCCCAAATCAAGTACTCCATACTTATATTACCATCTCAGGAATTAGACCTATTGGTTCTCTAACTACCAGAGGATGAAAAACTTCTCAGTTTTCTCTGCCATCTGTGCCACTAAAAAGTGAAAAGACCTTCCCAAACTCCCCTCATCCTCTTGTTTAGCTCCTTCCTTAAGGATATCTAATATGCTGTCTCTGACAGAGACTTTCTCATTTCCTCATTCAAGGTTGGATTTAATAACACGTTGAAGAAACTCACGAAATTAAATCCTGTAGTCCTGGAATTATTGAGGTTAGTTTGGGTAGTAAACCTCCAAGGAGACCTCCTGATGAACCTCCCACAGATTTTAGGGCATCCAAGATGGGAAGATTTTGGAGAATTCCAAGCACATTTTCCTTGTGAAGTCCTTTTGTTAGACCTGAAATGGAATGATAGGATTTAAATCTAGAAGGGACCTGAGACTTCATTTAACCCAAACCCTTCATTTTATAGAGGAAGGAATTTGAATTGTAAACTCCTCAAGAATAGCAATTGAGAGAGCTAGGACTCAAACCCAGTTCTCTGACTATAAATCCAGTGTTCTTTCCACAACACTATGTTGCCCTTGTGTCCTGTTGAGTGGCCAGTTGTACTTAGGATTGACTTTGAGATACTTTTATACACACAGTGCAAGGACTTCCATAAAGCTCACAGAACAGCATGTCTAATAGGGAATAACTTGATCTTTTGCATATACCTAAAATTTGGGCTTTCCCATCTTCCAAATACCATTTCCCTTTCCATCTCCCTTGTCACTCCCCTCACTTTCCCAAAACACTTAAGTCCATTTCAGTTTTTATAAGGAGAATCCGCTTTTATCTGTCAGAATGTCTTAAGATAGAATGGGCTTCTCTGGATGTCACAAATTTTCCTTGCCTTGGATATTAGAAGAAAGATTCATGCTTAGAATTGGATTGGATAAGTTCAAGTCTTCTTAAACTTTTTCTGCTTGTAATCCTTTTTTGCCTGAAGAATTTTTACATGTTCCCAGGTATATAGGTATATAAAACAATTGTACAAATCAAAAATTTACTAATGAGAAATCATAATTTTGTGACCTCTACATTCAGCTATATAACCCCACATGGAATTGTGACCCACAGTTTAAAAAGCTTTAGATTAGATGACTCTTGAGGTGCCTTTCCTAGGGCGTTCCACTTTTTCACCCCATAGCAATTGCCTCCTGATAGTATAACTTACCACCTAATAAGCCTGAGAGGAGATCTGGTGGGGTAAGAGACACAGGGCCTTTCAGAACATCAGAAGAATGCCCAGGGATGGCTTCAAGTTGGGCTGAACTCTGTGTGAGCAGGCCATAGAAGAGAACAAGTCCCCAAATCTGAAGCATCTTCTTTACTCCTGATTCACAAAGAGCCAACATTAATCAGAACAGAAACAGAAGGACCATGAGCCTCCTGGGTCTAATAGGAAACTTTTGGGGGGGGGGATAATGGAGGAGAGATGATGACAGGCATTAAAAGAACAAACATGTTAGACAATTTTAAAAAAATACTTAAATACAAAGTGAAAACTAAATTGTCCTTTCAGACCCAATTGTGATAGAACATAATCTCTAACCAAATTAACTATTGCTACTATTCAAACAAAAATAAATTTAAAGATTTAAATTAATATAATCAATAAGAAAGAGAAGAAATGCCTTTCCTTGCCCTATCCAGGGGTTCATACCAATGGTTCCTTAGAACATGGCTCCTTACTTTCTTAATGGGTCCCCAAGGAGTCTGTTTGAGGGAGAATAATGAGATGAGATTGTCTTCTTTAGGTTAGACTTATGCCCCACACATAATTTCTGTTTTGTTACTTCATTTATATAGGAACCTCTCAAATACATCTCAGCTTTTCTGGAATTCCTACTTTTGGCCTGTGCAAAGCCTCAGTATTAAAATTACTATATTTCTTCTTTGTGCAAAGTACTGATTTCATTTGCTTTGTACTAAAACTATTTCCTATAATCTTGCACAGGTTCCCTTCAAGCATTTGGTAGTACCAAGCTTCTTTTGGGTTTTCTCAAGTTCCCGGATAATCAGAAGGATATTTAGAATAGTGTAATGGAATACTGAACCCCATGGCAATCAGGAACCTTGTATTTTGGTCTCAGGTCTACTATTAAAGGTGTCTATTTTCTAATTCTAAGAACCATTCCAACCTTGGCATTCAATGTATGAGGTTCCTTCTCATTCTAATATTTAATGATCCTAAGTGCTAATACTTTTGGACTTGGGCAAATTTTGGAAAGCCCCATCACAGATTCAAAAATTTGACAGTTTCCAGCATCTTTATGAAGATACTCAGCAACTAACTAGGTGGCAATCAAAACACAGTCAGCTGGATAGTCCTGAGTGGAGATAAACTTCAATTTATATTCAAATCATCATGTTAAAGGTATTCTCAACTTAGTGGCTTTGTAATTTACCTCAACCATTACTATTACTTCTAGAGTTCCTATTTCTAGAGCAACTGTTCTTAATTAGATATGTGAATATTTTTAAAAATATATATTTCCAAATCTATATTTTTCTCCAATTGATTTCCTTTGTAATCCTATACATTTTATTTTATGAACTTAAAACTCTGACAAGGGACTCATAAGCTTCAGCAGATTGCCAAAAAAAGTCCACTGCACAAAAATAAACAGTTAAGGATTTTTAGTCTAGAGTTACAGAATGTGTGAACTGAAAGGGAAATGAGTACAAAATGGCAGCACTGGAAGAAATCTTAGGGACTATCTACTTCAACCGTTTTACTTCATAGGAGAAGAAAATGAGGTCCAAGGAAAAGATTTTGCACAAGGCCGCCCAGACAATTATATATCTCATTTATAAAGCAATGTCAATGATCTAGTAGCAATCTATCTCCTATCTATATGTATGTATATGTATATAGACACATGCATATTTATGTGCACATGATGGATAGACTGAACTAGCTTAAAGTCAGTGCCTCTCGCACATACCAGCTGTGGGAACATGGACTTTTAATCTCTCCCTACTTATCTAAATAACTCTCTATCAATTGCTGACCCATATTAGTAGAGGGAATTTCTTCATCAGTCAGTTCCCTAGATCAGCAAATTCACAGATCCACTTTCTTTCCTGTTGTTGCTTTATTAATCCAGTCAAATAAGGGTACATTTCACTGAGATTCATCAGTCCTATCTGATTTTTAAAATTGGCTCACTCAGCTATACCTTAAATAATTTTAATCAATCAAAGTCCTTTAGGAAAGTTCCTAATTCTTTAATTTAACAATAGAGGTTTACAGGAATTTAAAGAAAGAAGGCCTTCGAAGGTTTGTTTTAGGCATGAGAAGAGCAAAGAAGCTTCTTGTCCTACCTCCAGCGGAAGATGGAGCTGGATTTGTTGGTCTTATCTGGATCTCTCAGAGGCGTCTCAGCAGGAATGAATTCTCAGCTACTCTGCCTCTTCTTTCAACCTATGCTGAGGAGAAGAACCTTATATAACAAAATTTCACAGAAGAATCAGGAAATGAAGAATATGATGACAGATTTTAAGAAAGCAGTATGAAATATCACAATTGTGGTGTTTCTCACTGTCCTCCAAAGTCAATAATTGCTGATTACACTTGGGGGTGGGATAGGGGTGAGGGCATGAGACATAAGCCAAATCAGAGACAGATTAAACAGGAGCAAATTTGAGCCAGAAATGTTACTCAAGACTTGGAGCTTTAATGAATAGGGGTCAGACAAGGTACCCCTACTACATGTGGTTTTCCTGAACCTGGAGGATCAGGCTTAAGACATCCAGAAAAGAAGGCAGTAAGACTTGTCCTTCCTCCCTTAAACTATTTAGTATTTATTTTGTATTTATTAAGGATTTACTTACATTTGCACATTTTGTCTCCTCTGATAGAACCCAATCTCCTTGAGAGTGAGAAATGTTTGTTTTTTGTCTTTGTATTCTAATGTCACTGAGCACATATTGGATACTACATAAATGCTTGTTGATTGATTGACTTCATGGAAAGATCTCAGCTCAGGAATGGAGGCCTTGTTTTATATCAGTCCCAGTCATCGTTCTCATCATAGAATCAAATTCGTTGTTTTTTTTGTTTGTTTGTTTGGTTGGTTTTTTTTACACATGAGGAAACTGAGGACCAGAACGGAAGGGGAGAAGAGAGAAGAGTTGGCCGATGGCACACGGAAGCATTAGCAGGGCCAGAATTGGAAGCCAAGCGCATTGACTCCACATCTGGTGCTCTCCCCTCTGTATCAGGGCAGAGAGGGTATCACCCTTCTTTGTAATTGGAGATTTTGGCTTCCAGTTTCTCATCTGTGAAATAAGGGGTTACAACTAGGTTGTAGAATACTCAATTTAGATCTGGAAAGGTATTATAGAGTGTATTAGTCCACCACCACCTCATTCTTAAAAGATGAGGGAATTGAGTGCCAGGGTCTTGCCCATGGTCATCCAGACATGTGAGAAATAGGAATGAACTTGGTACCTCTTACTCAAAAATGTAGTGGAAATATTACAGCATGCTGCTTCTTACTAAAAAAAAAAACAAAAAACAAAAAACAAAAACTGTACACAACTTCTGTGTCTTCATAAAAGTGACAATGAATTAATTGAAGGTGGATGTTGTTCATTTGTTTTAATAAATTAAGATTTCAATTCTATATAAGGGGACCGTCTTCACAGAGATCTTCCAAGACATTGGCTCATTAAACTGTGAGCTTCATTCAGTTCATTGGGAGTCAAGGTCCAATGATCATCTATAAGCAGTATCATAAAACGGAGTCATGTTTCAGTTAAATGTTGGCTAAGGGTACTTCCAACTCTAGGCTTCTCTATGAGAGAAAGTGTGTGTGTGTGTGTGTGTGTGTGTGTGTGTGTGTTAAAGAGATAGAGAGACAAAAAGACAGAATGAGACAGAGACACACAGAGAGAAACACTGCAAAGAGAAAGGGAGAGACGTAGAAAAAGATAGAGAGAAACCAAAACAGAGACACTGAGATAGAGAAAGACAGAGACAGAGGGAGACAGAGAGAGATGGAGAAACAGAGAAAGATAGAGATAGAGACACAATGTACCAGTCAGAAAACCAAAGCATGCATCTTAGTAATATTGCTTACTATTGCATGGCATTTATTCATCTCCAGATAACTGTGAAGTGATTTATTTATGTATTTTTAGATTTGTAGATAATTCTTTTTTTAAAAATTTTTATTTAATTTTTTAAAAATTCAGTTTAGACAATACTTAACCTTATGAACCTCAACTGTAAAATGGTAATGTCACTAGCATTATTTGCCACTAAGAGGATAAAATACAAGAAAATATGTAAAACTGTTTTGTAACTGGAAAGAGGCTTATTAATATATTTACATCAACACTTTCATAATTTCATTGGTATAAGCACACATATCCCTCCCATTACTGTGTAGGTCTCCTTTGTCCCTTAGAAGCAATTCCTTAGAAACCCATATTAAAAAAAATCATTACCTCACTATCACTATCTCATACCTCTCAGATTGTGTAATATTACAGAAAGTGAAAAATAATAAATGTTGGAGGAGGCATGGGGGAATTGGAACATTAATGCATTCTTGATGGAGTTGTGAACTGATTCAGCCATTCTGGAGAGCAATTTGGAATTATCAAACTGTGTATATCCTTTGATCCAGGAGTGCCTCTACAGGGACTGTATCCCAAAAAGATCATCAAAAAGGGAGTATATCTGCATGTATAAAAATTTCTAGCAGCTCTTTTTTGTGATGGCAAAAAATTGCAAATTGATAATAGAAGAATGATTGAACAAGATATGATATCAATGTAATGGAATACTATTATGCTATAAGAAATGGTAAAAAGGTAGAATTCAGAAAAAATTATAAAGAGGTACATGAATTAATGCTGAGTGAAGTAAGCAGAACCAGGAGAACATCGTTCACAATAATAGCAATATTGTGTGGTGTTCAACTCTTAAAAACTTAGTTCTTCTCAGCAATACAGCGACCCCAAATCATTCTTAAAAACATGATGGAAATGCTATTCACATCCAGAGGAAAAACTATGGAGTCTGAATAGAGATCAAAGCATTTTTTTTCTATTTCCACTCCTTTCTTGTGTTTTTTTCCCTTTTGTTCTGATCTTCTTTCACAACACATTACTGTACCTATGTAAATTATATCAGATTATTCATCATCTTGGGGAGGGAAAGGGAATGAAAGAGAAAAAAATTTGGAACTCAAAATCTTGTAATATTGAAAACTATTTTTACATGGTAATTTGAAAAAAATAAAGCATTGTTAAGTGAAAAAATGTTTAAAGTTGAAATTTTTAAAAAAAATTTAAAGATTTTTTCTACTAGACTAAATAAATAAATCACCTCATGTTGTCATCTGGGAATGAGTAAACGTTGTGTTTTCCTACCCAGCTGTTCTCTGGGACTTCATAATCTCCAGAAACTCTTTCTCCTTGTTGAAGGTGATATAAGTTTTGCAATTCACACTTCCTTCAGTACCTCCTGCTCCTCCCTCCCTACTTTCAACTTCTTTTTTATGTACTTCTTCCATTAGCTTGTGAGTCCTTTGCAGGCAGTGATTTTCTTTTATCCTTATGTACTTGTGCATGGCATAATGGCTGACACATAGTACATGCTTAGTAAATGTTCACTGCTTCAGGGAGAAAAGACATAATATACTGTCCATTACAGGACTCAAAGCTTCTGTGAGCCTCAATTATCTGCAAAATGGGCATGATATCAGCAACAGAGAGCCTAAATTTGAATTTCAGCATGTTCATTTACCATGGGGATGATCCTGGCCATTTATGTAGGCTTCAGTATCCTCTTTTTGATATGAAGTTGTTTTTATTTTTATTTAAATGAGAAAGATTAGATCTAAATTAGGAGGTTTTAATATGAGACCCCTAAGGCCTTCATGGACCAATTTCATGGTATTTGTGAAGTTGGGTGAGTAAAAATATACATCTTTATTTTCAATAACCTTGGACTGAAATTGATCATTTCTTTCAATTATGAATTTTTAAGAAATTCTTTTGATAAAAGGTCTATAGGTTTTAGCAGAGTGCTAAAGGACTCTGACATCAAACAAGGTTAATACCTGCTCTAAGGCTGATTTCAGAAAGGCCTGGAAAGACTTACATGAATTGATACTAAGTGAAATGAGCTAAAACCAAGAGAGAACACTGTACACAGTAACAGCAAGATTATGTGATGATCTGCTGTGATGGATTTGGCTCTTCTCAGCAATGTGATGATTAAAGGCAATTCCAATAGACTTGTGATGGAGAGAGCCATCTGCATCCAGAAAGAGCGAGAGATCTACAGAGACTGAATGTGGATCAAAGCATAGCATTTTCACTTTTTGTTGTTGTTATTGTTTGTTTGCTTGGTTTTTTCTTTCTCATTTTTTCCCTTTTGATCTGATTTTTCTTGAGCAGTATGATGAATATGGAAATATGTTTAGAATAATTGCACATATTTAATCTATGTCAGATTGCTTGCTCTCTTTGGTAGGGGAGAGGTAAGGTAGGGAAAAATTTGGAATACAAAATCTTACAAAAATGAATATTGAATACCATGCATTTAGAAACATAAAATAATATTGTGAAGAAAAAAAAAAAGAATATCTGCTTTAGACAAGCTCTGAGATTTAATGATCTTATCAGATTGATAGGACTTCTCCAGGCTATCATAATCCAGAGTAACCTGGATAACATGATCAGCCATCAGGGAACCTCAGGAGAGGTGAAAATTTACAAAGTAAAATTTCCATTGGCTTACTTAATTCTCCTAACAATCCTTTTGAGATGCTTAGCAGGCACATTTGCTGTGGTTCAGTCATTTACAGTCATATCTGTTTATCCACATCCCCAGTTAGGGCTTTTTGTTTGTTTTTGTTGAAGATATTGGAGTGGTTAACCATTTCCTTCTCCAGCTCATTTTACAGATGAGGAAACTGAGACAAACAGGGTTAAGTGACTTGTTCCGAATCATACATCTGGATTTGAACTTAAGAAGATGAATCTTTCTGACTCTAGTCCTGGCATTCTGTCTACTGTGAGACCTAGTTCTCCAGCATTAGTAGGCACTTAATAAATGTTTTATGACTCATTGATTACCAAGTAGGATCCCAGGAGTAAAGGAATTGATAGAATATTAGGATTTAGAAATAATTAGGTCATAAGGTTATCTAGCCCAACTTCCACATTTTACAGAAAACAAAAACCTGAGATTTAAAGATAGGAAAGGATTCCTTCAAAAATAAACAATTTGTAGCAGAGCTAAAATTCCAACTTATTTCTTCACCATCTCCTCTACTCCCATCAACTTCCTTTTCTTTCCTCTCCTTCCCCTACTTTTTTTTTTTTTTTTACCAAACTTTTGTGTGTAGTTTCTCTTCATTAGAATGTAAGCTCCTTAAAGACAAAGATACCTCTCTTCTCCTCCTCGTCTCCTCTCTCTTCCCTTCTCTCTCCTCTCCTTTCCTCTTCTCTCCTTTCCTCTATTCTCCTCCCCTCTCTTCTCCTCCCTTCTATTTCCTCTCCTCCCCTCTCCTCTTTTCTACTTTCTTCTTCTCTCCTCTCTTCTCCTCTCCTTTCTTTTTCCTCTCTTCTTCTCTTCTTCTTCTTCTCTTCCCCTCCCTTCTCTTCTCTTCTTTTCTCCTCTCCCTCCACCCCTCTCTGTCTGTCTCTGTATTTCTATTTCTTTCCCCTTCTCTCTCTGTATTTCTCTCTGTCTTTTCTCTGTATCTCTCTGTCTATTCTGTCTTTCTCTGTGTGTCTCTCTATGTGCCTCTCTCTCTGTGTGTCTCTGTTTCTGTTTCTCTTTGTCTCTCATTATCTATCTCTTTTTCTATTTATCTTTTTCATCCATATCTCTCTTTATCATGTATTTACATTCCCAATAACTAGCATAATGATTGGCACAAAGTCAGTGCATAAGAAATAATTGTTGACTGGATTTATTGATCCAGTTCTTTGTATCCTATGGTGGGGGGAAAACCAACAAAAAATAGGATTACAGCTGAGATTTAGTAGGCATTTGACGAAATTACTTTATTAATCAAGTACAATCCATTTCAAAGGATAGAGTTCTTTAACCCTGATAGAGGAAAGTAGATTTTATTGACAAACTACTAGCTGTAGGCAAAGGCACTATCAATAATGCTAAGAAGATTTAAAAATATATATATAAACAGTATGAATTTTTGGGCATATTTAGTTGCACATTTTGGCACGTCAATCATCTCCCAGAAAGGAGCAACTATACAGTGGGAAAGCATATCTTGTACCAAAGAACAAGCTATGTATTTTCTCCCCAAAACACAGATAGATTTTTTTTTATTATCTCTTGTTAGGGGTTTTGTGCTTCTGGGAAGGCTATAAGAAGTGCCTAGAGTCTCTGTTTTTCATTTTTTTCTAGTATTATGAGAATTGCCTTGAGAAAACCCAATAATCCCTGTAAGGGGGGGTGTCCTTTGGATAGGAGAGGAATGAATAAAGGGCAATTCACCAAAAAAGTTTCCAGGTAACATCTATTTAAGCAACAATGGGTGTAATAATTGAGAGTTGGGGAGGAAAAAAAAAACAGTTTTAATAACAAATAAGAATGAAACCAATGTTTGAAACCCTAAGAATGAGGTGATAATAAAGAAAAAAGAATCATATTTACTTAACTACTTTTGCTAAGAACTTAATGTATTAGAGTTACCTAGGGCTCATGAAATAGGAAATTAGACAATTTGTTCAGAATTATAATGGACCTTCACACATTCCTCATCCTAAATAGAACATGTCTTACGTGAATCAAAATAATGGTAACTGAGTACATGTATAGATATAAAGGGAAGATGGAGCAAGAATAAATAGGATCTTTTTGTCTGCCAAGTTTATTTGTGAATTAAAACTTACCTGATGTTGTCCTCCCGTGAGTTCCACAGCCTACACATAAACCTCCATGAGCACAGGGGATTGTTTAATCAAAATATGGCCATGTACTGATTCTTAAGAAAAAGATTTTTATCTCTATAACTTTATTATTCTAGATTAGGGAATGCATCTAATTGTTATAAGAAATTGAATATCTCACAAGCTCAGAGTACTTTAACCATAAGAGGATAAATCAAAATAATTTACTAAACTCTTATTAAAAGCTAAGCACTGTACTATAATTGAGAGATACAAATAGAAACTCAAGACAGTCCCTCTTCTCAGGGAGATTATTTTCTTATTGTTCACTCAAGTCTGATTCTTCATGACCCCAGTTGGGATTTTCTTGGCAAAGGTACTGGAGTGGCTTGCCATTTCCTTTTCCAGCTCAATTTACAGATGCTAAAATTGAAGCAAGCAGGGTTAAGAGACTTGCCTAAAGTCACATGGTTAGGAAGTATGTGAGGCTGGATTTGAACTCAGGAAGAAGAGTGTTTCTGATTCTAGACACAGGGCTCTGTCCGTCACCTTGCTGTCCTATATTCTTTCTAATTAGAGGAGAATCATCCTGCTGATTATTTCTTATTGAACAATTACATACAACATTACATTATATTCATGTATCATAACTTATTCAGCTATTCCCCAATTGTTGGAAAACCCAGGAATCCTTTCTTTTTAAAATAATAGCTTTTTATTTTCAAAATATATGCAAAGATAGTTTTCAACATTCACCTTTGTAAAACCTTGTGTTTCAAATTTTTCTCTCTCTCTTTCTCTACCCCTCCCCTACATGGCAAATAATCCAATATATGTTAAACATGTACAATTCTTCTATACATATTTCCAGATTTATCATGCTGCATAAGAAAAATCAGATCAAAAAGAAAAAAAAATGAGAAAGATAACAAAAAGCAAGCAAACAACAACAAAAAAAATTGGAAGAACGATGTGGTAATCCACATTCAGTCCCCATAGTCCTTTTTCTGGAAGCAGATAAGCCCAGGAATCTTTAGGGAACAATGGCAGTCAGAGAGCAATGGGTTTAGAAGCAGAATTATGAGAAGGCTAAGAGATCCATCATCTTATTAGAAGAGATATTGTTCACAAGACTTTTAGCTCACAGACCAAGCTGTTATATACACATATATTTTTGTATAACATTATTACTCTGTTTGATCCTAGAGAAAGTTTAAGAAGATAATTTCAGGTAGTCTTTTGAAGAATTATGATACCCCAGAGGTATAATAGTAAGGCCCATCCGAGGTCATCACATGTGAGAAGTTTTCCCATTCAGAATATCAAAACAAAACAAGCCTTCATAGGCCTATCTCCTCAAGTTCTCCTTAGCAATCTAACATGTCCACTTAAAACTAGTTTTAAACCTAGGTATGCTGCTCGACACTCCAGCTAGGGCTTGCTAATAAAATTTTCTAACAAGATGGACTACTGATTCATCAACATTAACACTTTTAGCTGGATCAGTGTGAGATCATAAATGATTCAACTATATATTCCAAGGGATTATAACACAGACAGTAAATTCCTTTGGTAAACATCAAATGGAGTGTAGATACCTGAAGGTAATGTCAACACTAGCAGGATACATGCCAAATTGATATGAGATCCTTTTAAACATACCATTTTCTAGCTTTTTTTTTCATTCTCTTCTAACTAGCATCTATAAAATGAAAACCACATTCATTTCATAGTATGTGTGAAAGAGAACATTCTTGGTATGCTTTAATAATCACAGAGATGACATGATCTTATGAGAATTTCTTGTTCAGTCACTTCAACTGTATCCGAATCCTTGAGATTTCATTGGGGTTTTTTTTGACAAAGATAATAGAATGGTTTGCCATTTCCTCCTACATTTTACATATGAAGAGACTGAGGCAAACAAGATTGAATGACTTGTACAGTTAGGAAGTTTCTGAAGTCAGATTTAAACTCAGGAAGGAGAGTCTTTCTGACTTTGGGTCTGACACTTTATCTACTTTGCCACCTAGCTATCCTTTGTGAACTTACAGAGAAGCCATAAGCTTTCATTGTAGATCAGGAAAAATGTAGAAAGGCCAAATAAAATCTTATGAGGTTGTAGACTTATGTTGTTTTTATTTGCTTCTCAGACAAGTGAGAGGTGAGCAACATGATCAGCTTGCCTTCTGTATTTTCCTCATTTTGAGAGACCTGACCCTTTGATGTAGCTTCCAGAGACTTAGGGTTCAAGGTCTTGCCATAAAACCATCCTGCTATTAGTTGGACAAGGCTTGAGCTGTGTGTCTCCATTCCATAACAGAAGAACCCCAGTAATGATCTTGTTAAGTAAAGGTTAAGATGTTTCAGTACTTTTTTTGGAGGGAGTAGCTGAAAGAGATTCTGATACAAAGCTTTTTGCAAAGAGTGAGGAAGAAAAGAAAAAAGGAAGAAAGGAGGAAGGGAAGGAAGAGCGGTAAGAGAAAAGGAAGAGGCAAAAGAAGAAGGCAGAGAGGGAGTGAAAACAGGAAAGAAGGTAGGAAAGAATAAAGGAATGAAGGAACTTAGGAACAAAGGAAGGAATGAAGTAAGAAAGGAGGGAGGAATGGATAGAGGACAGAAGAGAGAGATGGAAGGAAAGAGGGAGGAAGAAAGGGAGGGATGGAAGGAAGAAGCAAGGAAAAGAGGGAGGGATAGAGGAAGGGAAGGAGGGAGTGAGGAAGGATGGGAGGGAGGGAAGAAGAGAGGGGGGGATGGAGAGAGGGAGGGAGGAAAGAAGGAAGGAGGAAAGAGAAAGAAGGAAGGAAGGAAGGAAGGGAGGGAGGAAGGAAGGGAGGGAGGGGAAAAGAGAGGGATGGATGGAGGATAGAAGAGAGAGATGGAAGGAAAGAGGGAGGAAGGTAGGGAAGAATGGAGGAAGGAAGAGAGGGAGGGATGGAAGGAAAAAGGGAGAAAAAGAGGGAGGGATAGAGGAAGGGAAGGAGGGAGTGAGGAAGTATGGGAGGGAAGGAGGGAGGAAGAAAGGGAGGGAGGAAGAGAAGGGAGGAAAGAAGGAAAGAGGAAAGGAAAGGAAGGAAGGAAGGAAGGGAGAGAGGGAGGGAGGGAAGAAGGAAGAAGAAAAGATTGAAGGAGAAAGGAAAAGAAAAAAGAGAAAGAAAGGCTTTGTGGAAAAACACAGCATGAAAGGAAGGCCTGGGGATCACTCTTATGTCTTCTTAAGTTTAGGGTTGCAAATCTCCAGTCAAGCATTAAGGATTACTATTATTTGGATTAACCCCCCCAAAAAGACAAGAATATCTGAGCTAAAACTCCTTGATCCTTAGACCTTTTACCATTTCCTTGTTCTATCTTTCCACCTTCTTAGATCTGACTATTATTTTGTCATTTCTCCCAAAGATTGACATGCTTTGGCCAAAATGTTGACTTTGCTAAGCCAAGAAGATTTTAGTACCATTTTTCTTCCTCTTTTGAAGCCTGAGAAAGGAGATCTCCTTCAGATCCTTTTTGTCCCTTGTCCCTGGGGTCAGGGCCAGTTTTCCTCTCTTCTGGGCCTCCCCCTTCCAGGTTGCAAAAGTCACCTTTGGCTAGATGGTATAGATGGCTAGATAGACACAGAATAGAAGGTTAGATCTGGAATCAGGAAGATCTCAGTTCAAATTCAGTCTTAGATCATTACCAACTGTTAGACTCTGGGCAAGTCACTTAACCTTGATTGCTTCAGCTTCTCCATCTGTAAAATGACCTGGAGGTAAACTACTCTAGTATCTTTGTCAAGAAAACCACAAATGATGTCTGCTTTTCTGGTTCTACTAATTTCACTTTGAGTCAGTATTTGTGAAGAATCATTTTTGTAAGTGAGTAATTGACTAATCAAATACATATTATAGATTTGGGCTTAGTGTTATTTGGAGTATATATTAGGTGTTGGAATAACTTATAGGAATAGAGCTAGTCAAAAAGAGAAAAGTTTTCTCAGGAAAGAGTAAGTTTTCCATCAGTTGATATGGAAGTTACTAATGTGTCCCTGTTATTTTAACTCCAAAGATTCATATAGTGTAATCCCACACAAAAATCTTTCCCCACCTCTTTTTCTCCTTCCCAATCCTTTTATTTTAGGAGAAGGTAAAGAATGAAAGTGAAGTCCCCAGAAGATGGATTAAAGATGGTGAATAGCTTTAAAAAGTTTTTAGCACAGTGCTAGGTAGGAGTAGGTTCTTAATAACCATGTCTGTTTCTACCATTAGACCATTTGAATAGACAATGATTTGCATACTAATGATAAACCAAGAATTTCCAGGGTTGCATTCTTATATATCTCCTGCTTCACTTTTTCTGGCTCCTTTATGCAAGTGGTGTTTGATCAATTCCCTTGTTAGAGGGATAATCCTTTTTTAATAGGACTTTTTTTCTAGGTTGAGAATTTGATCTTCTATTCATATTCAATAGTTCAAATATCTATTAATAAAAATTATAACTTTATGCTAGTTTCTAAAATATCTCACTTCCTCTCATAATGACTTTATGAGGTAGGTAATCCAAGTGTTCAATGGTATAACTAGCAGTTTTTCCATCTGCCATAAACTGTATAAAAAGAAGTGTGTAAATCAACATTTTAAGAGTAAATTCATTTGGGAGATTGTGATAAGACCCAGAGATATAGCCCTGTAATAAGAAATAAAAACTTGAAAAGTCACAAAGTTGATGGTAGAAAAAGTCAGGATCGATACAAACAGGACCTCAGATATGACAGTCACCTGGGGGATAAAGTGCTGGACCTGCGTCAGGAAGACACATGTACCAAATCTGGCCTCATCATTTCGTTTAGCACAATAACATTTCTTCATAATCATATATAAAATTACATTTTATATTTTTCTTTCAATTTCTTTGGGGTAAAGGCTAGTAGTAATAGTAGTAGTCAAGGGATATGTAGAGTTTTATAGCCCATTGGGCATAGTATCAAATTGTTCTCCAGTTGGACCAATTTGTGGTACCCAATCTTCTAGATACCCAACCAAGGCTGCATACAAGCAGTGTACTCTCACTGTCATTCTTAAAACTCGGCCTTTTTCATAGTCTGAATCTGATCACTGCAGAATTGACTCACTGAGCTGAAACATGACTGTCAAACGCATCTCTTTCAAAAGAAAAATGATAAAACAAAATAATATCACCAAGAGGGAAAAGCACTGGAAGGTTGAATAAAGAAGGTAGAACTATAGAAAAGCCTTAGCATGGTGGCAAAATTGTAGCAAAAGTCAGAGAATGGTCAAATTATAGTTTTCCATTATTGTTCCAACAACAACAACAACACCCCTTGACTTCAGAGAAGCATTGTAATGGATTTCCTAAACCTAACTAAATAAAAATCACAATCAGCAGGAACAGAACTAATCTGCTATAACATAGCCTACACAGCTACAAGGACATTATAAGAAACTATCAGATTGCTCTGATAAAATTTTGGTGAACTATCTACTGATCTAGAAACCCTATAAAAGAAGGAAATTAAGTCCAGAAAGACTTAATCATAACTGGCTTTTTAGAATCACCACATGCTTTCCTAAATGTTCACTCACCATTTAAAAAATAAGATATTAAAAAAAATTGCCATGAATTGAGCAATTTAATGGCCTATAATTTGCAAGCTCTAAGGTCTTTCTGTCTCTGTTTCATCAGAATATTTGCCTCCTCCAATTCTCCATTACTTTTCAAAGATCACAAACGTGGCTCAGTATCCAGATCTACTAGTTTTGTCAGTAAGTTGCAGTATTGTACTTCTGCAACTTTGTTAAACTGAACTATCAAAGGCAACAAAATGCTTTCCTGTATTCCTATTACTTATCATGGATTCTAAGTCCCTATCAGTCATTCTTATTCTGTTTCTTTCAATCTCTAAAATAATTTGCCTTGAGAAACAAAACAAAAGTGAGATGAATTGAATAATTCTATCTCCTGTCACCTTATACAGTTATCATCCCATCCACCTTAGATAGCAGTACTAATCTTTAGATTTTACTTTCTCTCCTCACCCAGTATAGCTTTAAAAACACAATCAAATTAAAACAACCCCCACCACAATTTTTTCTGTTCTTAGCAATCCTATACAACCTCAGATTATTTTGTTCTTTGGTGCTCTTGACATTCTTTTCATAAGACTTTGTTTTGTTTGTACATTCATTGTTACCCTCCCTTACTTCCTGCCTTCTGTACACAACTTGTAAAAAAAATTATTATCAAGCAGGTTGATAAATTCTTTGTCCATTTCTATTGATATCTTCAGATAATACTATTTGTTTTGTCATTAAAATCATGGATGTAGAATGGAAAAGAAATTCTGAGAGCCCGCTATTTTCTAATTTTATAGAAGAAACCACCTCAGAAGCAATAAGCACTAGAAATAGAATTGAATCCAAGTTCTAACTTCAGAATCAGTTCCCTTTCTATTATACCATACTTATAGAACTGTTTTCCTTTTTCATTGTTAAGATTTCATTTTTGTATTTCTGATGTCTAATGAGTTAACTAACTTCTATTGAATTCTAGCTCCAGGAATTCCACCTATCCTTTCTCTGAATTTTCTTAAATCTGTTTTCTCAAAATTGAGGGTAAATGCCATACCACGCTCTCCTTTCCCTTTCTATTACAAATTCTTAGTTGAGCTGGTCACTTTGTCCAAACTTCTCCTCAGTCCTTATTTTTTTATTTTATGGAAATTTTATTTTTAGTTTTCCAACTAAGAAATATGTATTTTGTTTTATCATTTTCTATTACCCATTGGGGAAAAAAGCAAAAAAAAAAAAGAAAAACAAAACTCTTATAAGATATTCAAAATCAAGCAAAATCCCCACATTGGCCATATGAAAATGTATGTCCTATTGTGTACTGAATCCATCACTTCTCTGTCAGAAGATGAATAGCATTCTTCATTATCCCTCTCCTGGGATTGTGGTTGGTCATTACAGTGAGCATATTTTCTAAGTCTTTCAAAGCTGTTTGCTTTATACAAAGTACAAAATGTTCTTTTGGTTCTGGTCACTTTACTCTGAACTCAGTTCAAACAATGCAGTGTTACAATGATATTCCATTATGTTCATGTAATAATATATTCGTCATTCCCTAGCTGATGGACACCTCATTAGTTTCCAGTTTTTTTGCTGTTGCAAAAAAACTTCAATAAATATTTTTGTACATATGTGACCTTTTCCATTTTCCTTGCTCTCTTTGGCCTAATAGTGATATTTCAGGGTCAAAGAATATGCATAACTTATTAAAATTTGTGGGCATAGTTTAAAATTGCTTTCCAAAATAGCCAAATCAGTTCATAGCTTTAACAATAGTATATCAGTATACTCGTTTTCTTATAGACCCTCCACCATTTGTCATTTTCTTTTGTGTCAGCTTTGTCAATTTGAATTTTACTTGAAGATGTTTTAATTTTTATTTCTCTAATTAGCAGTGATTGGGGGTTAACATTTTTTTTTTGGTTATTGATATCTGAAGACTGCCTGTTCATGGCATTTAACCATTTATCATTTAGAAATGACTTATTCCTAAAAGCCTGAATCAATTCCTTATTTATCTCAGAAATAAGATCTATATTAGAAGAACTTAAAGCAAAGAATTTTTTCCAACTAATTTTTCCTTCTAATCTTAGCTACATTCAACCTATAAAAGAGAGAATGCTTTCTCTTTTAAATTCAGCTTTATTTTTTTCAATGAACAAAAATTTACCCCTTACCTTATTTACCTTACCTCTACCTCTCATTTATTGAAAAAAAATGGAAAAAAAACTCTTGTAATAAATAATCAAAATTAAGCAAAACAAATTCTAATATTGGCTATGTCCCCCCAATATATTTTGATTTATACCCAAAGTCCATTATCTCTCTGTCCAGAGATCATGAGATCTTTTGAACTGTAATTGATTAGTGCCTTGATCAGACTTCTTGTAAAGAAGTTTGATTAAAAAATCAATTCAAAAAAGATGATGAGAGATGAGTGTGCTCAACATCAGTATATCAGGTATGAGTCAGTGTGCTTCTTCTCTCCTCCCCTTCTCTTTCCTTTGCTTTTAAAGCCCATTTACAGGTTTTCATCTTTTCTTTTTTACTTTCAAACCTCTTTTTGTGACTCATTCTCTATGCTTAGTTGAATTTTGCTTTGATCTAATACTGCCTTACTTCCACCCTTTCTTATTAAACCCTATCTCCACTCTCACCCTCATGTTTGTGTATCTGGTGTTGTTCTTTCCTACCATTTTTGACTATTTCAAATGAGATGAGGTTCAAATGTTGCCTTCTCTCTTTCACCTCTCTCTAGTATATTTTTTCCCTCTGCTTCCCATTCTCCTGAGATCATCAAAACACAATACAACTAAGCCCTCTGTCTTATTAGACTCTCTCTGCAACTCTGGATGATGATGGGTCTCAGAATGGGAGAGATCTTTCTGCTTTCTGCCTTTTCCTCCACTGATCTTCCCTCTTTTTCTAGTTTGTTTTTTACATGAAGGTAATTTAACATACGATCCACACTTTAAAAATATTTATTATGTTCCTTTTGAAAAAGAAATACCCTTCAAAAGTCCTTCAGTCATGGATCCCATACAATCTAGTGTCTGATAATTATGAGGATGAATTTTGTTTCTGAGTCAGGATCTCTCATTCACTTTCCTTGTTGAGATGAGGGTGATTAATGAATCTCAGGAAATAGTTAAAATGATTACAGGTATTTGAATTCTGACTATTCTAAGGATAAAAATGTAAAGTATGGTCATTGATTCTAGTCCAATGGAAATATGAAGGTAAATTCAAATAATTCAAATATATACATAGACATCCGAGGTCATGACAACTTCTTTGGATTTTTGTGAACCCAAGCTTTTGTGAATTATTGAGAGTCTTTATGGCTTTTCTTTTTTTCCTATTAACTGCCTCCTATGTATGTCAGAGTTTTACAAAATGAGGAAGACTCCCCTGGGTGGTTCCAAAGATCTTGAGAAAGGGAATGAGACAGGTAAGGTAGTGTTCAAATTTTTTCGCATCTCTTCAAATATAACACTCCCCCTTCCTCTTTTTGCAATGAAAAAAAGTTTAAATCAAAATCAACAAAAGCAAGTTGAATATCGCAAATTTGCTCTAACAGTGACTGGATGAAGCATAATGATAATTTAATACAATATGTGCAATGAGGTTATATTGAATTGGAGTGTGTCTCTTCTCCGAAAGGACTGGATCTGCCATGACCTAAATCATGAGACCTGGAGGGCTCATGACACTGACAAATAGTGTCATTATTCTACTGCCTCCACTTTGACTTGAAATGGGCAAACTTGAAGTTAAGCAATCTTTGTGTGGAAGTGAAAAGTACCATAATATCTATAATATTTCTCAGTGTCATTCATTTTGTTAAATACACTGAAATATAATGATTTCTTTACAAATACTAAATTTTTAAAAGTTTAATTAACTTGAAATGTTATTAACCATTTATTCTCTTTCAAATTTGCTTTTCTCAGGCAGCTAGGTAATGCAGGATTTGAGTTCAAATTTGACTTCAGACAGTTACTGGTTATGACAAGTCATTAAACTCCATTGTCTTATCAAACAACAACAATAAAAAAAATCTGCTTTCCTCTTCTCAAGCCCTTGATTTTGATTGATAGCAATGGTTAAAATATGACTGGACTTCCTAAGTTGTTCATTCTCTTGTCTAAGATTCCATTCCATAAAACTTAGCTGATCACAATCCTTTGTGAACTTTTTCTTGCTATATCATTGATGTCCGCATGAATCACCAGGAGTGAAAATAGTCATCAGGGTTGACGGATCTTGAATATTTTTCTATCAGATCCAGACAATGCTCTGTATAGACAGTCCCCTTCCACAGAGTCAGGGTGACAGTCAGTTGCTTCATCAG
This sequence comes from Sminthopsis crassicaudata, assembly GCF_048593235.1. Taxonomy (NCBI): domain Eukaryota; kingdom Metazoa; phylum Chordata; class Mammalia; order Dasyuromorphia; family Dasyuridae; genus Sminthopsis; species Sminthopsis crassicaudata. Next base: position 450,149,900 of record NC_133618.1, on the reverse strand, counting down.
GGATAGTTTCCTCACAGCACTACTTCTTTTAACTGTCTCTGAATGATCTCTCTTCTTAGGCTTTCATGGGTCCTCATCACCAAGTCACCCCTACAGTATGCACTTCCCTTTTCTACAGAAGGAGCCCTCAAGGCTATGTCCTAACTCCTAGTGAATGGCTTAGGTTATACTACTGATTTACTATGTAGTCTGGATTTAATTATTTCTCTCTTTATCTCAATTCTTTTATATAACATGGGGGGAATGGATTGGGAAAGATAATCTAGAAACGTATTTGTAGCTTTAATAGTCTATGTTCTAAGATGCCTTTCAGAACCCATTGTTCATGTATTAAAGACTTTTCAGCTCTGGTAGACTTTGCATTAACATTCCAGTCCTGGGATTCTGTGACTGTGATCTGGAGAAATTACCTTTGAAACAAAAAGCCCCAAGTGCCCGTGGGCATAGTTCAGGGATAAGACCTATCTTAGAAGAGGGCATGAGGTAAAGCAGTCCAAGGGTCAACATCATGGCACAGTAGAAAAAACACCAGATGTGGAGCCAGAGGAATCTGGGCTCAATCCCAACTCTATACTTACAACTTGAATGATCTAGAGCAATCAGTTAATTCTTCTGAATCTCAATTTCCTCATCTGTAAAATGAGGGGCAGTTAGATGGCACAGTGGAGAGAGTACCATGCCTGAATTCGGGAAGCCCCATCATCCTGGTCTCAGGTACTTACTGGTTTTGTGATCTTGGGCTAACTACTTTAACCCTCTTTGCCTCAGTTCCAGTGTCTTTGCCATTAAAACCCCAAATGGCGAAACAATTCAATAACAACAAAATGAGGGAGTTGTCCATGAGGTGCCTTCCAGCTTTGAATCTCTCACCCTAAAAACCCCAAATGGAGCTTCCTATTATTACTACAATTGTAGTCTTTGGGGTCTGTAACTCACAAGAAAAAAAACCTACCATGGTCAACTTTAGCAAGAGGCATTTGAGAAGATACTAAATCACCACTGGGTGGTGCTATGGGAGTAATTTTTTAGGTTTTTGTTTTTGTTTTGTTTTTTGTTTTTTTGCCCTAAGAGAGAATTTTGAGACCTATCTAATCAATCAGGTGGCATTTAATGAAAGCAATGAAAGACTATGCCCTACCCATCTTATTCCTATGGAACGGATAGCTTTCTGTCTAAGTCTCTTTTTCTTTTTCTATGTACTGTCTGTGTATCTTGTCTCTTGCCTATTTCTGTATTTGCCTTTCTCTCCATTCTGTTTCTGTTTTCCTTGCCTCTTTCTGTTTCCTTCTTTGTCCGTCTGTCTGTCTCTATCTCTGTTTCTGTTTGTCAGTTTGCCTGTCTCTCTTTCACACACACACATACACACACACACACACACACACACACACACACACACACACACACACAATCTTCTCTCTGTCCCTTTCCTCCTTCTGATTCAGAATCATATTATAACATATAAGATATTTCTTTGTTTTCTGAAAAATTGAAAACATTCCACTAAAGACCTAAGTGGAACAAGGGAGAGAAAGTCAGATCTGAAATCAGGAAGACTCATCATATTGAAATAAAATCCAAACAAATACAAGAACCCTCCAAGATCATCTTTATTCAACATTATCCCCTTCTTTTTACACATAAGGAGACTGAGGTCCACAGAAATACATGACTTTCTAAAGATCACAAGGTAGTAAGTGACAAGAGTTGGAATTCAAGCCCAAGACTTCTGATTAAATGCAACACTGCTTTTCCATTTTAAAGTGCTTCCATGGAAATTAGGGGACAAACAGAAAATGTCTAATTCTTTCCCCACACAATAGCCCTTCAAATATTTGAAGAAAGTTAACATACCCACCCTAGGTTTCTCTTTTTCAGACTAAACCTTCCTAGTTCCTTTTAAAAATGCTCTATTTTGCTCCTCTGCCCCTCTTTCTATTCTATCAGTGTCCTACCTAAAAGTTACTTCCCACAACTAACCCCAGGACTCCCAAGTGTGGCCCAAACAAGGAAGGGTACAGGATTCTCTTGAGACCTGGATACTATATTCTTCCGTGTAAATCATAAACTTAAGGGCTCTTTTTGTAGAAAAGGGAGATACATTCTCTAAGGAGGAAGCACTCAGGAACTCAGGTTCCATGACCGGGGGGATGAGGATCCAGAGGAGCCTAAAGAAGAGAGATGATTAAGAGAAAGTTAAGGGAAGTAATGCTGTGGAATGACTCTCTGATGTCAAATATTGAAGCAACTGACTGTCACCCTGACCCTGTGGAAGGGAGCTGTCTATACAGAGCATTTGTCTGGGATCTGATGGAAAAATACTCATGACCTGTCAATCCGAAAGACTATTATGCTTCTGTTATGACTATTATCACACTGGTGAGTCTTGTGGATACCAATGAAATGGCAAGAAAGGTTCACAAAGGATTGTGGTCTGCTTAGTTTTATGTCAAGACAAGAAACTGAACAACTTAATTAGAACAGTCATGTTTTAATCACTGACAACAATCAATGTCAAATGCTTGAGAAGAGGAAAGTAGATTTGTTTGGGTTTTTTTTTTTTTTTTTGGATTGTTGTTGTTTTATAAGGTGTATAATTGGCTCCAGAAAGTGAAGTGGTTGTGGTCCCTTTAAGAAACTAGTTCTTTATGAACAATTTCCAGATGATGAAATTGAAACTATTTCCACTCATATGAAAGAGTGTTCCAAATCACTACTGATCAGAGAAATGTAAATTAAGACAACTCTGAGATACCACTACATACCTGTCAGATTGGCTAAGATGACAGGAACAAATAATGATGAATGTTGGAGGGGATGTGGGAAAACTGGGACACTGATACATTGTTGGTGGAATTGTGGACCATTCTGGAGAGCAGTTTGGAACTATGCTCAGAGTTATCAAACTGTGCATACCCTTTGATCCAGCAGTGTTACTACTGGGCTTATATCCCAAAAAGATCTTTAAAAAGGGAAAGGGACCTGTGTGTGCCAAAATGTTTGTGGCAGCCCTCTTTGTAGTGGCTAAAAACTGGAAAATGAATGGATGTCCATCAAGTGGAGGATGGTTGGGTAAATTATGGTATATGAAGGTTCTGGAATATTATTGTTCTGTAAGAAATGACCAACAGGAGGAATACAGAGAGGCTTGGAGAGACTTACATCAACTGATGCTGAGTGAAATGAGCAGGACCAGGAGATCATTATACACTTCAACAATGATACTGTATGAGGATGTATTCTGATGGAAGTGGATATCTTCAACATAGAGAAGAGCTAATCCAATTCCAATTGATCAATGATGGACAGAATCAGCTACACCCAGAGAAGAAACACTGGGAAATGAGTGTAAACTGTTTGCATTTTTGTTTTTCTTCCCAAGTTATTTTTATCTTCTGAATCCAATTCTCCCTGTGCAATAAGAGGACTGTTTGGTTCTGCACACATATATTGTACCTAGGATATACTATAACATATTTAACATGTATAAGACTGCCTGCCATCTAGGGGAGGGGGTAGAAGGAAGGAAGGGAAGAGTCAGAACAGAAGTGAGTACGAGGGATAATGTAAAAAATTACCCATGCATATGTACTGTCAATAAAAAGTTAGAATTATTTTTAAAAAAAGAAAAGAAAAAAAAAAAAAGAAACTAGTCCTTTCAGATGGATTTATTCCTTTCTGATGATTCCTAATCCCAGCTGGCTGATGCATTATCAATTCAAGAAAGTAGGACCTTTGATTCACAAATCCTGGTCAAAAGCATTCCTTTTGAATTCCAATAGGAGATCTGGGCTTGTCCCAGCCCCTACTGGATCTGAGCCAACTTGGACTCTCACAACCCCCAATGGATCTGAACCAACTTGGGACTCCACCCATGGGCCCCTTTAGCTAAATCTGTCTTATAAAGGAGCCAAGCTGGAGTCCTCTCTTTGCCGGGCACCCTAAGGGTCTCTGCCCACTGGAATACTGTTTCCGGTGCCCTCTTCTCTTCACCCTCACTCATTTCCTTAACTAGACTTTAACCAGACTTTAATCTTACTTCCAATGCCCATGATAAAATTCTTTTATTAATCTAACTTTTTGGGCCTGTTAATTCCTTTACCTAAGTCTCTTTTACCTAGATCTCCTCCTGGCCCTCATTTAACTCCCTATCCTTGCGCTGAATCCTGAGGGGTTGCAGGGGAGCTCCATTTGACTCCCTGAACCCCAAACCTGCCACTAGACCTCAATTTCATTTGGGTACCCCAAATCTATACCTCATCAAAAGTAAGAAGAAATAGAAATTGCAAAGAAACATCCTGCTGATTGAGTGAGTAGAATGCTCTCTGTAACCTGACCTAGTCCCAGTATTAATTTAGCCGGACTCTCCTGCATATAAATATAATTTGGATTCAGAAGAGGAAGTGGCACACAATGTGATTTATTCTCTACTCTGCACCTCCCCTGATACCTTCACACTCGCTCATCCTAGCTGTGTGACCATGGACTGATAAGTCACTTAACTTCCAGAGTTTTCAATTCTCCATATGTAAAATGGAAACCTGTTTTACTTGCCTGTGGTGAAGATTAAATGAAATAATACCTTCAAAACCATAAAGCCCTATATAAATGGCAGTCTCATTATTACTCCGGGCATTCATCCCACACAGATACCCCTGAGATACTCCCATTTCTCAGGTCCCTTCTGAATCCCTTAAGGATAGCCCCTGGTCTCTCACCCTCTCAAGGGATATTCCTAAAACTTCCTAAAGATGCCCTCAAGCTCTTTATAGCCTTTAGAAATTGCCCTAGCAGGAAGGAGAGAAATGTTCATATGATAAAATGTGACAATCTGGGGGGAGGGGGAGTTACTTCAGAGTAGTCCTGATGCCAGAAGTAAGATTTTCTGGGTTTTTGCAGATGCATTTTGTCACCTCTAATCCATTGTTATTCTGTGTTTTTTTCTGGGCTGTCAATAATCATTACAGAAAGTCTACCCTAGACTGGTATTGTTGGGGGAGAATTGAAGATATAATCCCCCCCTGGGGTTTTGTCAGGGAGAACAAAGACACAAAAGAAAAACTGTGGGGACCACAAATAGAGCCATATAATGATTATACTAGCCAGACAACATAGAATAAAGGAGAAATTAGGGAAGATTCCTTGGAAGAATTGAGGTTGTTTTTTTTTATAAAGTTTTTAATTTTCAAAATATATGCATGGATAATTTGACAACATTGACTCTTACATGGCCTTGTGTTTCAGATTTTCTCCTGCTTCCTCTCATCCCCTCCCCTAGATGGCAAGCAATCCAATATATGTTAAACATGTTAAAATATATGTTAAACCCAATATGTATAAACATATTTATACAATTCTCTTGCTGCACAAGAAAAATCAGATCAAAAAGAAAAATAAATGAGTAAAAACAAAATGCAAGCAAACAACAACAAAAAGAACGAAAATGCTATGTTATGATCCACATTCTGTTCCCACATTACTCTCTCTGGGTGTAGATCTTCAACATGAGATCATTGGAACTGGCATCAATCATCTCATTGTTGGAAAGAGTTATGTTCATCAGAATTGATAATCGTATAATATTGATATTGCTGTGTACAATGATCTGCTGGTTCTGTTCATTTCACTTAGCATCAGTTCTCTCCGGTCTCTCCAGGCCTCTCTGAAATCATCCTGTTTCTTATAGAACAATAATATTCCATAATACTCCTATATCATAACTTATTCAGCCATTCTCCAACCCATGAGCATCCACTCAGTTCCAGTTTCTTGCCACTATAAAAAGGGCTGCCACAAACATTTTTGCACATATGGGTCCCTTTTTTCCTTTAAGAACTTTTTGGGATATAAGCCCAGTAGAAACACTGCTGAATCAAAGGGTATGCGCTCTTTGGACATAGTTCCAAATTGCTCTCCAGAATGGCTGAATTTGTTCACAACTCCACCAATAATGTATCAGTGTCCCAGTTTTCCCACATCCCCTCCAACATTCATCCTTGTCTTTTCCTGTCATCTTAGCCAATCTGACAGGTGTGTAGTAGTACCTCAGAGCTGTCTTAATTTGCATTTCTCTGATCAATGATGATTTAGAGTGCCTTCTCATATGATTAGAAATAGTTTTAATCTATAAGAAGTGAGCTTTGAACTGGTTTTTGAAGTACTCAAAGAAAATGAACTGGGAGAGTTCATAATAACCAGGTAGGGCAAGATTATGTCACAATTGGATCTAGACTAAATCTCACAATGTATGGGGTATAGCACATCTAGTGCTAAAACCCAAGTTCCTGATTCCTGATCCAGGATTCTTTTCTTTGGGCCACATTCCTCAATATATTGGATTCATATTGAATTGAATATATATCGAAAACCAATGTAGCAGCTGTATTTCTAATCTTCCACAAAACATAAAGACATCTAACTGCAACAACCATTGATATAGACCATCATTAAAGAGCATAATTTCTCTAGGATTTCTTGAATAGAGGCTCTTTGAGAGATTCCATGGCCCCACTATGACCCAATTTGAAGCCTCTTTGAATTTAACTGGTTAGCGCTAGTGCCATAAAGGTTCACAAGGCCTGGATTAGAAATCTTCCCAAGTGAGCAAGATCTCCTAGGATTTGCATCCTAGAGAAATCACCTAGATGTCAAGAACCCAGGCTCCCTCCCATATCATGATGAGGTTTTTATATTAGCACTTTGTTGTTGATGAGAATGTTGAATCATTTTTTAGTTGTGTCCAGGACCTCATTTGGGATTTTCTTGGCAAAGATACCAGGGTGGTTTCCCATTTCCTTCTACTGATTTTACACCTAAACTGAGGCAAATAGATTTCAGTGACTTGCCTAGATTTATGACTAGATTTGAATTCAGGAAAATGAGTATCCCCGACTAGACTTGCTCTCCTAAGGGTCTAAATCCTATCATCCTATTAATTCTACCAAAGATCAAATTTCCTTGTCCTCTGTCAAGTGACATTGTTTACACAAATTGAGTTTATAATCAATTCCTTTCTCAAGCTTTCTGCTCCCATGAAAGCATAAATGTTAATTCATTCAATTTAACAAACACTTGTCTAGAATCCACATCCTGTCTTGGGGCTGTTGAATTTTTGAATCAAAAGGCAGAACTTGACATTTATCCCAGAGTTATATTAGCTTGAGATGAAACATTGCACACGTAACTTATGAGATTCTTCTTTCTTTCTGTGAAAAGCCAAGAAAATGATTTTCTAGGAGCTTGGAAAAGCAAATTCTAAGATCAGACATGGGACAAAATGTGTCCCTCTCAACTCTTAGAGTTAAATGGTCCTTCTATTAACTGAGGACTTTGGAGCAGTTGGAGACCATGCCACGTTACAATCAACATCATTCTCAAATCAACCAAGAATCTGTAGATACTGAGTACTGAAGTCATCATAGAATTTAATCTTCCTCAATTTTCTTTGCTCCATAAGAATATGCCACCTCTCTCCTATTCCTTTATGAGAATCAAGTGTGCACACTCAGAAGATAAACTATCTACTCCTTAATTTTTTCTTTTTTGCATTTTAATTCCCATGATATGAAAGCTACAAAATCATATATTACATTTGATCTATCTGGACACTCAAATTTCTGAAGTACAATGATAATTTGAATTGATTACTTTTATGACACCTACCACCATAATTTTTCATTGAAAATTGTTAATGTTAAACCCAAAAAATTTTGAAAGACTATTTAGCTCAGAAATTACTAGTGAAAAAAATCTGCTTCCCCTCAACCTCCTCTATCCCCATCAAGCTTTGTCATTATGACATACTAATCTATAGGTGCCAAGGGAAGAAACCAGAGATGAAATACCTCTATGGGGTGGCATTAAAAGAAATATTGACTTGGGCCTCACCTTGGTCAATAAGGCAAACTCAGGAAAAGAAAGGTAAAAAGGAGGCAGATTGCAGTTGGGTGCAGCTTGTAGATTAAAGATGGGAGTAAAAAAATGTCCATATAAGGGCAAAGATATATTGACTGGATAACATTATCATAAGGAGATGGAATTAGTGCCTATCTCCTCTCACAGCTTCTCCCTCATTACAGTTTTATAAGTATAAAAATTTTGCCCATATGCAAGGGTATTCAAGCCTTTTCCTCTGCAGGCTGGCACCATAAGTACACAAAGATTTTAAGCAAGGTTTAAAGTTGGAACTTCTTAGTGTGACTTTTCAAAATAGAAAAATGAGCCCCAAATATAAAAAGTTGGTTTTACATTTTAATATCTGAACAATACTTTATCTACTATACTCTCTTGGAACTCAAGAGCTAGAGGAAAATGTCATGCAGGGAAACACCATGTTTAGGAGCATTTAATCTGTCAGCCTGCTGCACAAAATTTTGGCTCAAATTTGGAACTATGCCCAAAGGGCTATCAGAATCTGCATACCCTTTGATCCAGAAGTGTTTCTACTGGGCTTATATCCCAAAGAGATCTTAAAGAGGGAAAGGGACCCACATGTGCAAAATGTTTGTGGCAGCTCTTTGTGTAGTGGCTAGAAACTGGAAACTGAGTGGATGCACATAAGTTGGGGGATGGCTAAATAAATTATGGTATATGAATGTTATGGAATATTATTGTTCTATAAGAAATGATCAGGAGGATAATTTCAGAGAGAACTGGAGAGATTTACATAAACTGATGCTGAGTGAAATGAGCAGGACTAGGAGATCATTATATACTTCATCAACAATACTGTATGATGATCAATTCTGATGGACATGGTTCTTTTCAACATTGAGAAGATTCAGACCAGTTCCAATCATCTTGTGATGAAGAGAGCCATTTACACCCAGAGAGAGGACTGTGGGAACTGAGTGTGGTTCTCAACATAGCATTTTTACCCTTTTTGTTGTTTGTCTGCATTTTGTTTTCTTTCTCACTTTTTTTCCTGTTTGATTTGATTTTTCCTATGCAACAAGATAATTGTATAAATATTTATATTTATATTGAATTTAATATATATTTCTGCCATGTTTAACATATATTGGATTACTTGACATTTGGGGAGGAGGTAGGGGAAGGAGTGGAAATGGGAATACAAAGTGTTTACAAAGGTTAAGGTTGAAAAATTATGCATGCATACATTTTGAAAATAAAAAAGCTTTAACTAAAAAAAAAAAGTTGGGGCTCAATATAATGAACTTCCTAATAATTGTCCAACAGTGAAATGGGCTTCCAAGTGAAATAATGAACTGCATTGCAACAGTTTTCTTAAATAAAGGCTAGTTGCTAATCTGTCAGAAATATATTATGGGAGATTTTTGCACAAGATGGAAAGTTGGAGTAGGTGACCACTAGGGCCTTTTTAACTCAAAATTCTCTATGATCCTAGATTTTAAGGACCTCAGAGATCATAGTCAACCCATCCTTTCATGTTGGGGAAACTGGGTCAACTGGGTCTTTATTTTGGCCAAGTACCATTAGAGAAGGTGGATGCATCAGTCTTACAATAATTGTTGGTCAGTCATTTGAGTCATGTCCTTCCCTTCAAGGCTCCATTTGGCATTTTCTTGGCAAAGATACCAAAGTAGTTTTGCATTTTCCTCTCCAGTTTATTTTATAGATGAGACAAACAGGGTTAAGTGACTTGCCCAGGGTCACACAGCTGAGGCTGAATTTGAACTCAGGTCTTCCTGACTCCAGAAAGGAAGTGCTCTATCCAGTATACCACTTTTCTTCTCCTAATCATGGTCATAGCTGGCATCTCTAAGACTTTGTGGTGGGTTTTTTCCCAAAGCCCATTGCCAAAGTAGCACTATAATATTGATTATTATATACTCATTTTAAAACTGCAGAAACTGAAGTTTAAAAAGGAGTGATGACTTGTCCCGAGCCAGAGAGCTAGTCAACTGTGAAGGAAATATTCACACCTAGATAATTTGACTTAGACCAGTGCTTAATAAGCAGCTAGATAATGTAATAGAATCCTAGTCAAGGAGTCAAGAAGACCCTGTTTGAATCCTGCTTGATGTCCTTGAACCTCAGTTTCCTTATTTGTAAAAGATGGAATCTTTTACAATGAATGGAGTCTCAGATCTCTTCCAACTCAAAATCTGTGATCTTGGTCCAAATATTTTAGTGTCAATAGTCAAACAGTGGAAAAACACAGGTGCTGAACCCCAGCACAAAGAACTCTAGCAATTAAATGCCAGGGCTGGATATTCCCACAAAAGGCGTGTGAATGAGAATTTGCACAGCTCTGTATATTTCCTGCTCCAGGTTGGCACCTGGGTTTCAGAGACCTACCCTTTAAGCCACAGGCAGTCCCTTTCTAAGGTCTGATGAGAATGTTCCAATGCAAAAGTGTAACTTGGAAGAGTTATAAACACTTAACAAATGCCAGCAAGGGCCCCCTGGAGCAACATGAGGAAGGCATGTGCCTAGAATCTGTGCCATTCATGGCCTTCTGACATCAGAATCCTATTCTTCTCCAGTTCCTGTAGTCCACTCATTCCCTGGAAGAAGATCCAGTCTCATCACGCTCCTTGCTCCTGCAGAATGGCTCTTTATGGCAGCCCCCAGAGTCCAGTGCAGAGCAGATAAGGTCTGTCCCCTGAAACTTCCTGGTCTGTCATTTTTCTACCATCACTTCCTGCAGTCAGTTGATTAGGTTTCACAAGCATGACTGAAACTCTATAAAGTCTTCCTTCCCTGCTGACATGGCTTGAATTTGCTGAGCCACTAGCCAGCCACGCTTATGCTTCTGAATTACCAGTATCTGGTCTTTTGGGGACACAAAGGCCCGTTTGTCCTTGGTCTCCCTCCAGTGGTCTCCAGTTAACTTCCTCATAGGAAGAGAAATATAGGGCAGACCACATACATCCTTCAACTTTTAACCCAGGGTTTTGCCTCAAGTAGGTTAGGGGTGAAGGAATTTTCTCCCGGCTGTGGTCAGCACGGGTAGCATGGGGCCATCTGAAAATTGTGAGGTTCTGTTGACTTTTGTAGGGAGGGAACAAACCCTTACATTTTCACTGTTGGCACTCTAGGGGAGAAGAAGGAAGAGTGGCTCACCCTTGCCAAGATCTGGGGCTGCCACTCCCTTGACAGCCCTCTCCCATCAACTCTACTTCTCTCTTCCAATCTATAATTTTCAAGTTTTACTTTTTTCATTTAATATATATATATATTTATTTTTCATGTTTTTTCCTTTATATACACACATCAAAAATAATTTTAGAAAACATAGAAAAACTAAACCTCGTAACAAATAATGTATAGACAAACAAAACAAACAAATACATTGGCTATGTCTAAAAACATATATCTCATTTTACACTTTGAGTCTATCTGCTTTCTGTAAAGAGATCTCCCCTAATCTGCCTTCAGTGAGAATGAACTGCCCACAAAATGCCAAGTATGATCAACTTTGGGCTGGCCATGAGTCATTCCATATAGTAAAAGTTTAGTAAGTACTTTTTCTTTGTTACTCATGTAGAGTAAGTGGGTCCACAAGGGTCTTTCTAGATGGAGCTAACTAACAAGAGGTATAAATAAAATTCCTCTATTCTTCCTTCTTCAAGGAATATTTTGAGTCTTACCAGAAGGAGAATGAAGCTAAATACTGGTCACTCTGTTCTCTTCAGAAAGGTGGTATGGAGTTAGAATTATATCTATTTTCCTCCTAAATATTATTAATCTAGGGAAATTTATAAATTCAAGCTGTACCCCTGATTTCTGTCCTTTAACAGAGAAGCTATAAATACAAGGCTTGACTGCCTTATTAGCAAATCATAGTGAATAGCAAATATATATATATATATATATATATATATATATATATATATACATATATATATATATCAAATAGAAAACCTGAAAAGTTATACATATGAGAATATACTGTTCAATACACAGAGTGAATGAACAGATTCCCAGTTCCCCAAAGCCTTGAGTAAGCCCTAGTTACTATTTTTTAAAAAATTATTTTTAGTCATGTTCATTTGGGAATTCCTTGCAAAGATGATGCAGTGGTTTGCTATTTCCTTCTCCATTTTATTTTATGTATGAGGAAACTGAGGGTCACATAAGTTAGTAAGTAGCTGAGTGTCTGAGGCTGGATTTTGTGGGTCTTCCTCACACCAGGCCCAGCAGTTTTTCCATTGTGCCACCCAGCTGTTCTTCTTATTACATCTATAAAAAGAAGGTTATTGAATAAACGATCTCTAAGATCTGTTCCAGTGCCGATACTCTATTCTGAGCTCTCTCAGGTTGACATTCTCTGCTCTATATTCTAAATTCCCTCTCAACTCCAATGTTTTAAAATCCTGTCCTGTTCTAATATTCTATATGCTAAGAGTCCTTCCTAGCTCGGATTTTTGTCGTTCAAAGTACACCTCCATCTCTGAGATTCTGATATCATGAATTGCTGCTGATATACTTTTTCCTGTTAGTATATGAATGACAATAATAATAACACTGCACATCCCAATTAAATGATATTTAAATTTCCTTTCATTGAATTCCTACATGGCCCGAAGTCTTATCACTTAATTTAATAATCACAACACTAGGGTGAGACTTTTTCTTTATATTGGGCCAAAATCAGCCTCTACACTTTCTACCTACTGCTTCTCCTTCTGACCTGTGAAGCCGAACAAAGCATATCTATGCCTTTTCCACATAGAAACCTTTTAAATATTTAAAAACCACCATGTTTTTCTTTGCTAAATAGGTAATTCAGGAGATAGAACATTGGATTTAGAGTTAAGAAGACCCAAATTCAAATTAGCCTTCAGACACAGTGCAACTCTGGGCAACTCATTCAATCTCTATTTGTCTCAGTTTCCTCAACTATAAAATAGGGTTACTAACACAATTTTCCCTCTCTCTTTTTTCCCCTCTCTCCTTTCCTTCCTCCCTCTCTCCTTCCTTCTCTTCCTTTGCTTTTTCCTCCCTCCCTTCCTTTTTCTACAGTAAAACATCCCAATTTATTCAATTGGTTGTTACGACATGGACTCCCATAACTTCATCATGCTTGTCACTCTTGTTTGGAAAAGTTCCCTTTTGACCATGTTCCTCCAAAATGTGTCATGCAGAGCTTAATACCAACTCCAAAAGCAACCTGGTAATATTAAGAAATTTCTGACCTCAAGTTTTATCTCTTAACATAATATTAACTCCATGTCCCCAGGCAATGCACTGAGCCAATAGGCAACATGGGAGGTACCCATATATTATTTATTTATTATTTACTTATTTAATAATTTTTTCCCCCAATGATTAGTTTTCAACATTTATCTTTGCAAGCTTTCAAGCTCCAAAATTTTCCCTCTCTCCCTTCCCTCCCCCTTCCTTAAGACCGTAAGCAATCTGATACAGGTTACATATGTATAATCATGTTGAAGAGGTAATTAAGTGAGAAAGGTTCTACAACAAAAGTTCCCTCCAATGAGGAGACCATAGTCACCTAGTCCAAGATAAAAATGAAGGAATGAATGAACAAACAAATAGAAAGCATGTTCTTCCCCGTGCATATAAAGAATATAAAAGGGACTGACATTCAAGCTGAATCATTTTAGGAAGATCTTTGACCATGAATAAGGTAGACTAGGTCAAAGGTGGAAAACATGTGGCTTATACCTGTTCTCCACAATATTTTTGAATGAGCCTGAACCAGATTTAAAAAGTTTAGGAGTAGGGGGAGAATGAGGAAGAGGAGGAGGAGGAGAAGGAGGAAGAGGATGAGGAGGAAGAATATAGAGCATATGCTATATTTATAATGTGTTTCTTCTTTTTTTTTCCTTCTTCTATCTCTCTTTGTCTCTGTGTCTCTTTCTCCCCCTCCCTCCCTCCTTTTCCCCTCTTTCTTTCTCCTCCCCTCTGCCTCAAAAAATCTTTTTCTTCTTTCAAGATGGAGCTCATGTTCTGTCTTCTATAGCAAACCTTTCTTTGTCTCCTCAACTAGAAGTGTCCTTCCTTCCTAAAGTTGTTGGTTTTAGTCATTTTGGGTCACATTTAACTCTTTGTGAGGTTTTCTTAGCAAAGATCCTGGAGTGGTTTGCCATTTCCTTCCCCAGTTCATTTTACAGTTGAGAAAACTGAGGCAAACAAGGTCAAGTGACTTGCTCAGGATCACAGATAGGAAATATCTAAAGCTGGAGTTGAGCTCAGGCCTACCTCTCAATCCATTGTGTCACTTAGCTTCCCTCCTTAACTATCTTATATTTCACTACTTCATATTTATTCTTTTTATATTTATTCTATCTGTATTTGCATTCTTATCTCACTTATTAAAATGTAAACTCTTTATTAGGAATTAGTTTATTTTTTAAAATTCTTATAAGCTAACATTACTAATAGGTGCTTGTTGATGGATTGATTGATCTAAAACAAGTATTCTTCACACTATACTAACATACCCCTCTAAAGAATGACTTTCAGAGCTGAGGCTCAGCTTTTTAAATCTCCTTAGTGATAACAGATATTTCTGAGATCAGGTTTGATTTGTAGAAATAGCCCAGGGTCATTTGGAGCTGCTTCTGGCACACTGGGAAATATCTATCACAATATGGTAAAAGGAGATGCCAGATTTTGATCTGGACTTGAGTTCAGTGCCTAGTTAAGTTATTATTTTAAGAATTTCTAGCACTTAACATAGTGTCTGGCACATAGTAAATTCTTAATAAATGGTTATTTAATGACTGAGAACACCAATTCTCAAATTTGCTTATTTGTAAAAGGAAAGACTTAGACTAGACAATACTAAAGTATCTTCAAATTCTAAATTCTAATAATAGAAATACTAGTATTTAATGGGATACAAAGTAAAGTGAGCAGAACTAGAAGAACAATTTACATACTAGCAATATTGTAAAGATAATCTATTGTAAAAGATTTAGTAATCTAATCAACATAATGACCCACCATCGTACCAAAAGCCTCCTAAGGAAACATGATGTTTATATCCATATAAGAATTGAAAGAATCAGAGTGAAGACAGAAGTGTATTTTTTTCTCTCTTTATTCTTTTTTTTGGGGGGGGGGGCAATGTTTTATATTTAATGTGGAAATTTATTTTGCATGGCTTCACATTTGAAATGGGCTTCACATTGTCAATGGGTGGAAGAAGGTTAAAGGAAGGAAAAAAATTTGGAATTGAAAATAAAATAAATTTTAATAAAAGGAAAAATAATAAAATAAAATAAAATACTTAAGAAAGAAAAAGAAAAAAGAGAAATGAAAGAAGCAAAAGGAAAGAAAAGAAAGAGAGAAAAGAAGAAAAGAAACCATTTGACCTAAAAAGGAGATAATTTTAGTTGAGGTCACAAGACACAAGAGCTAAGACCAAAACCCAAGACTTCTGATTATGAGGCCTGGCCAAAGCTTTCCCCACTGCACCTTATTGACAACTCACCTGCAGAAGGTCATTTGGTTTGGAGGGAAGAAGGCAGGCAGAGAGATCTCTCTGTTTCATCTATGTTGGATACTTCCCTAAAACTCCCTGCTAATTGGCATTAAGAAATGTTTTCTGAAGAAACTATCATGGAAAGAACATGAAATACAGAGAAAAAAATTTAAGTTTCAAAAGGGGATAGAAGGAATCATTTTATTATTACCTTTTCAAATTCAATAAACACTTTAAAAAGATCTCAGCATAACAGAAGTTCACAGTTTAGTATACAAATCTGTTTGTTATATTGACAAGTATTACGCTTATAGTTATGGCTTTTTTTAAGTACATTGGATTTGTAGCTGTATTCAAACTTTTGTTCTGCTGTGTATTACCTATATAACTTTGATGAAATCATTTAATTGACCTTGGCTGAAGTTTTCCATTTTCATATCCCCAGGATCTCCCCAAACATTATAGTCTGGAATACTCCAAAAACCATTCTTCTCTCAGAAAGTGATGTCCTATGTTTTCTAGAACTCATGCTCAGGCCCAGCTTCCAATAAAGGAGCTCTATCCCAGTGGGGTTCCTCAACCTGGTGGGGATCCTCCCAACTTCCTTTCCCTGGGACCCAGGAAACTTGAACTATGACTTAATACAGGTTAAGGGTGTTGTTTTAGTTCATCAAATCTCACAAATATTTACCTTGGAGGACTCTAAATACAATGGCGAACTCTAAATACAATCCCAAAAGGAAGCACACCCATTACTGATGGCAATTTCTCAGGATAAAAAGAGAGTTTGTTACATGGTCCCACCAGGAGACGGTGACCTGACAGATGACAAGTGGAGAGCTGGAAACTCCAGCTAGTGCAGGTAAAAATGATGTGAATTTTATAATGAAATTTGCTTTGCTGGAAAATATCATGGAAATTTCCCTGGTAGAGATATAATTCCTAATTGCAACAAGGAATTCCACTGCTATCTCTGCTGTAGTTTAAGTTCTCCTCATAGTTAACGAGACTAGAATTAATTAGTTCCCAGAGATCCTCCAATTAAGTAGGTGAGCTATGATGAATCAACCTGAGTCTAATCTTCTCATTACTGTTTGGTCAGAACCTTAAAAATCTGCATTTTTTAAAGTTATCTTTCCTACTGGATTCAAAGTTTTATTCAATTTCATTTCAAGTTAGCAATGCCATATTTGCTTTTCTGGTTGTCTTCAATGAGATAATATTTTGATTGACTTGGACTCAAGCAGCTAGATGGTACAGCGTTGGAAGGTACAGGACTTGGGAATGAAAGATTGAAGTTCAAATTGACTCCCAGACGCTCACTAACTGTGTGAACTTGAAAAAAAGTAATTTAATTTTTGTTTATCTCAGTTCATGATATGTAAAATGGGAATAATAATAGTACCTAAATCTTAAGATGGTTGTGAAATTCGACTGAGATAACATTTGTAAAGTCCTTTGCAAATGTTAGATGTAGTATGATTAATAATAATAATAAATTATTGCTTACTGTGAAGAAGGCAGCTATGAAGCAGTATGAGAGGTAGTCTATCAAATTATTCAGATAGTTTAATTCAACTGATTGAGCTCCTACGTGCAAGACATTGTGTAGATAATTGAGAATTGATTAGTTGCTTTTTGTTTAGATGAAGAGTAATCCATGGTTTCTTATTAATGAATTCTTTTTTAATCTTATGGACAAAATGGAAAGATGTGGTATAAATAATACAATTAAATCAATTTCTGTCTGGTTGAAAGGCCAGATCTGGGTACCCTGTGATCTGTCCTTGGTCCTCTTTAACCTTTTAATCAATAAATTTTCGATCATTGATTAAATAAAGGTATCTTTATTTTGATAATTTGCTAATAATACAAAGCTGGAATAATTGGTCATACACTGGATGACAAGATCCAGATCTCCCTCTAATCCTATAGGTTAGAACTCTGGGCTGAATCTAATATAAAAAAATTTACTAGAGATAAATATAGAGTCATAAACTTGGGCTCAAATAATCAAATTCAAAAGAATATGATGAAGGGTGACTAGGCAGCAATTTATTTGAAAAAATATATGGATATTTTAGTAGATTTCAAATTCACCTTAAATCAAGGGAGTGATATGGCAGCCAAATAAGTTATCCAATCTTAGAAATTCCCAGAGTGCATAGTTTATAGTCTTGCCACACTCTGCTTTGGTTAGACCACATCTAAGCTCAGGAATAGGAATTATATTTTAGGAACGATGTTGATAAATTAAAAGAAAATCCAGAATAAGGTGGTAATCACAATGGTGAAGGGCCTCAAGTTCATGCCATGGGAAGATTGATTAAATGATCTAGGGTTCTTAGTCTGGAGAATAAAAGACTTCTGTGACTAGAGAACTATTTTTAGGTGTTCAAAGATCTGTCAAGTGGAAGAAAGATTAGACTTGTTCTCAATGACCCCAAAGAGAAATGAATGGTTGTTAGAACTAGAGACAGAGCTCCTGATGAAGTCCTTCACAGTTCTGAATTTCTGTTTTAGGATTCAGTGCAAATAGAGCATCACCCCAGTGTTCCAGGCTGGGGAGGAGAAGAGTACAAGTTCTGAGGAACTCAATTTCCACTTAAACTTAATTTTCATTTATAGACAGATATCCAGATACTCCCATTATTCCTACCCTCAAAGTTGAAAATCTTCCATTTCCCCACTTTAGTTCATCATCAACTATAGGACATGAACACTGCTGATTTTTACTGTAATTACTCTTAGCAGAGAGAGCTATTACCAAGTAATGTCCTAGATATATGTTTCTAGAGCTGTCCATGTTTGATAACTGTCTGGTGTGTGTCCTTGAGTGGATGAAAGTCAGAGCTATTGTTTATCATCTATTACATGCCCATATGTCTACTTCATGGAGGAAGTGTCACAATTGTCAGGAGCTCATCACTGCCACAAAGCATCTGTGCTGCAGAAGATGAGACAGCAAATGGCCTCCAGTCACCAAAGGCTAAATAGCCCCATGACAGCTTAAGGGAGATATTTTAGTTAGGTATTCAGAGAACCCTTGTGGGAAATTAACTTTTTTCTTTGAGCTTGTGCTTGTAGTGTTTAAGGAATTAAGTGTCCTTCTTTAGGGAGAATTTCTAGATTAGCAATAATTTTTGACATTGGTCAGGATCTAATTTATTTGTCTCTCCAGGTTTAGTTCTTGATCTGAGCATTTGTGCTAGAACTAAGATTTTCCCCTTGCTGTAATGTTGGATGGTGTGGCCTCCCAGGATCAGGTCCTTCTGGAGCTTTAAGGTTCAGTGTGATGGATCTGTGTGGTACTTTCTGGAATCTCAGTATAAAATGTTGGGGACTAAGCATAGGTGAAATGTTTTGTCCAAAGTCAACTACTAAGCTTGAACTCTTCGTTCTACCAGCACTCTTCAGTCTACCTAAAGCTACTCTCTGGTATGCTGTCAGCTCAGACTAATCCTGTCATCACTTCTGACTTTTATATCATTTCTGCCTTCTGACCTTGTTGACTGGCTTGTTCCATTTTGATCTTTACCTTCTGTGTCCTAGTGATTAAAAAGTCATAACTTCATATTTTAATAGGGCTTTAAGGTTTAGAAAAATAATTTGTTCCATAACAATCTTTTGAGTTAGTTAGAGGATTACCTCTATTTTATAAATGATGAAATTGAGTCCTAGAAAAGAAAATTGATTTACCTGAGATGATTTAACTAGTAAAGGCAGGAGACAGAACTAGAATCCACATTCCATGACTCCATGTCCAGAATGCTTTCTACTCTAATCTAATAACACTCAACCTTCTTCTCTACTTATTTCTAATCTTCATTTCTAACCTTTTCCTCAGTTCAGATAATTCTGTTTTCTATCATGCTGACCCTGGTCTTGGGCTGATCACCTTCACTCAAGGGTAATTGCAGCACAATTCCCTATGGCAGTAGAGATGGGAGTCACTAGTTGTGTTCCTTAGTGATACCAAGACAAAATGTCTCTTAGGGAAGCTACTGATTCACAAAAGATACCAACCTTTAACAGCAATTTCCTGCTTGAAAGTTGTGGAGAGATATTGAACCTTCAGAGCCAGATCTCTGCCAGGAAGCATCAATCAGATATATCAAGCAATGATTTAATTTCTCTTTCAATGTCTCATTATGTCATGACAGTGACCTTGACTTCTTGAAGGCTCTTCTAGTAGAGAACAAATACATCCTACCTAACTGGAAGAACTTCAGGTATTAATTCTGGTGACATACACTGTATATTATCTAAGGATGAGCCTAGATAAGTGCAGTGAAACCCCTAACCCATCACCAGAAGTTTAGCTGACAGAAGATGGAGTTTTTCATCCATGACAATCCATTAAACTTGTCTAGAAAGGCCTTCAGCATTGGGATCAATGTTGCTTGAGGAAATATTCAACAAGATGAAATTATGGATCTAGAAAGAATAATATTGATCTTTTATATTTAGTCAATCAACAAGCATTTATTAGCCATCGACTATGTATCAGACACTACTAAGTGAAATGAAAGTCCCTTTTCTAAGGATTTCACAGTCCTTTAGGAGAGAAAACTATGAGATAATTGAAAGCCAAGGGAGAGACACTGGGAGAAGCAAGGGTAGAAGACACAGTCCTTGGTTTCAGGAAGCTCACATAAGAGTTAATTATAACCTCCATTTCTGCATTGCTTTGGGTTCACAAAGTACTTTCTTGACAATAGTTTTATAAGGTAGGTAATATCTTTATTATTATCCTCATTTGACAGATAAGGAAACTGAGATCTAGAGAGATGAAGGGGTAATCAAGAGAGATAGAGTAAGGACAAGAGTCAAGGCTTGAAACCTGATCTTTGGGATCTATTGCTTTTGTTGTTCAGTTAGTCTTCATGATCTGATGGATATTCCCATATCAGGCCTTTCTGTCTTCCATTATCTCTCAACGACTGTCGAAATTAGTGTTCATTGTTTCTATGATACTATCTATTCATCTCATTCTCTTGCCATCTTTTTTTCCCTTTAATCTTCTCTAACATCAGGATCTTTTCCAATGAATCCTTTCTCCACATTATATAGTCAAAGTACTTAAGCTTCAGCTTTAGTATTTGCCCTTCCAGTAAATAGTTTAGATTTCTTTTTTAAGTATTAACTGATTTAATTTCCTTGCTGTCCAAGGTGTCCTTTTTGGCACCATAATTTTGAAGTACCAATTCTGCCATGCTCAGCTTTCCTAATAATCCAACTCTCACAGCTTTACATTGCTACTAGAAGAACCAAATCTTTTGATGATATGAATCTTTGTTGGCAAGGTGATATTTCTACTTCTTAATAAGCTGTCCATATTTGCCTTCCAAGGAGCAAGTGTCTTTTAATATTATGGCTACAGTTGCTGTTTGCAATGATCTTTGAGCCCAAGAATATAAAATCTAATGCTGTTTCCATTTCTTCTCCCTCTATTTGCCAGGAAATGATGGGACCAGTTGCCAAAATCTTAGTTGTTGCTTTTGATGTTAACCTTCAAGCCAGCTTTTATGCTCTCCCATTTCACCCTCATCAAGAAGCATCTTGATTCCTCTTCACTTTCTGACATTAGAATGGTATCAGCTACATAGCTGAGATTGTTGACATTTCTCCCAATAACCATAATTCCAGATTTTGATTCTTCCAATCTGGCATTTTGCATGATATATACCCTGTATATAAGTTAAATACATAAGATGACAACTTATAACCTTGTCATACTCCTTTTCCAATTTTAAACTAATCAGTTGTTTCATATTCAGTTCTAACTGTTGCTTCTTCCTGAAAAATACAAGTTCCTCAGAAGACAAGATGATCCAGTACTCCCATTTCTTTGAAGACTTGCCACGTTTTGTTGTGATACACACAGTTAAAGGCTTTAGTGTAGTCAATAAAACAAAAGTATATGTTTATCTTGGAACCCTGGCAATTTTGTCTCTAGCTCTTCTGCTTCTTTGAATTGCTTGCTCTTCTGGTAATTGAGAAAGAGTTAAATAATATAGTAGATATCACAATATAGTGTGAGCTAAAAAAATCAGAATCGAGTTAAATAATACAATGCACAAGGCAGTATGAGCTAAAAATCAGAGTCAAATGTATCTAGCTAAAAGGATGTCTGGGCTAGGCTATTCAGGGAAGGGGTTGGGAATGAACAGGGCCTTGAAGGCAGAATATTTCATTCTAGGTATGGTGCATTTGAACCAAAGCACAGGAGGATGAGATGAGCCTAGTGTGAAAGAAGAGAGAGAGTGGGGAAACATAACTGTCTGAAAGCAATGTGGGGTTATTCAAACAAGCAGCAGGGATGGAGCAGAGCTGGAAAAATAGGCTGGAGCCAGATTACAGAAAGCTTCAAATGTTGGGTGAATAAATTTGTATTTTACTCTGTGGGCTAGTGGTCCCCAACCTTGTATTAAAAAGGAATTCTTCCTTTTTCTCCAGGCCTCGAACTCTCCTGAATAAGAGGAGAGAGACAAAAATAGGGTTTGGCAGTGAAGCCTGGAGAGACCAGCAGTGATATCTAGTTTTCTTACATTCTGAACAATTTAATTGCTACTACCTCCAAGGAGTCTTCCCTGATTCACATGGTTGTCACAACTGTCCCCTATAGACCTAATATAACACCATTTTGTATTCCTCCAATGCATTTATTTCTTATGTATATATTTCTTATTACTCTAATAGACTGTGAGCTCTATAATGGCAGGGATAGTGTTCTAGCTGATTTTAATCTCCAGCACTTAGCACAAAGTTCTTCATTCAGTAGGCACTTAAAAGATGAATTGAATGAATGCTCCTTGACCTGATGCAAATCCTAACAAAATACCAAAAGGAGACCTGGGGGAGAGGAGTAAGGAAGTTCTTAGAAGTATAAAGCATCAGAGCTATAAAGAACCGTGGAGACCATCTAACATAATAAACCTTTCACTTTAAAAAGTCAGAAATATCAGCTTAGCCAGAAAGAGCTTGCCTAAGGTCATATCTTTGCCCTTAATAATATAACTTGTGGTTTAAGTAGCACTTGAATCATACCATCTTGCACATGAGACTCTCTAGAAAATTCTAGCTACCTCAGGTTCAAATTATAATGTATTTTTACTGGTCAACCAGATGACAAAATTAGTTAAAAGCAAAGGCATTTAATGAAATGCCTACAGGCAGCTGGGCCTGGAGTTAGGAAGACGTTTCAAATGTGACCTCAGACATTTAGGATCTTGGGTAAGGTACTTGACCTCTTTCTGCCTTTGTTTCTTCAACTGCAAAATGAGGATAATAATAGCACCTACTTCCCAGAGTTATTATGAAGATTAAATGAGATATCTGTAAAGCTTTTAGCACAGTACCATGCAAATAGTAGGAACCTAACAAATGCTTGTTTCCTCTCTCCCTCCCTCCCTTCCTCCCTCCCTCTCTTCCTCCCTTCCTTCCTCCTTCCCTCTCTTCCTTCCTCTCTCCCTTCCTTCCCTCTCTCCCTCCCTTCCCTCCCTCCCTCCCTCCTTCCCTCCCTCCCTTCCTTCCTTCCTTCCTTCCTTCCTTCCTTCCTTCCTTCCTTCCTTCCTTCCTTCCTTCCTTCCTTCCTTCCTTCCTTCCTTTCTTCCTTCCTTCCTTCCTTCCCTTCCTTCCTTCCTTCCTCCCTTCCTCCCTCTCTCCTTCCCTTCCTTCCTTCCTTCCTTCCTTCCTTCCTCCCTTCCTTCCTCCCTCCCTTCCCTCCCTCCCTCCTTTCCTTCCCTCTCTTCCTTCCTTCCTTCCTTCCTTCCTTCCTTCCTTCCTTCCTTCCTTCCTTCCTTCCTTCCTTCCTTCCTTCCTTCCTTCCTTCCTTCCTTCCTTCCTTCCTTCCTTCCTTCCTTCCTTCCTTCCTCCCTCCCTCCCTCTCTTCCTTCCTTCCTTCCTTCCTTCCTTCCTTCCTTCCTTCCTTCCTTCCTTCCTTCCTTCCTTCCTTCCTTCCTTCCTTCCTTCTCCCTCCCTTCCTTCCTCCCTTCCTTCCTTCCTTTCTCCCTCCCTCCCTCCCTCCCTTCCTTCCTTTCTTCCTCCCTCCCTCCCTTCCTTCCTTCTTTCCTTCCTTCTGTCCTGCTTTTATTATATGTGTCCAACAACAAGCTCTTTTCTTTCACCAGACATTTAGCTACACTATTATTAATTTAAGGTGTTTTTATACCAGGTACTCCTTTTCCAAATTCTTCCTCTTTCTTGATGGTACTAATAGGATTGTTTCCCTTTCATGAAGCATTATGATTGCTCCATATTCTCTGCTGATTTCAGGACTAAAGATGTTCCAGCCATGGGGAATGGTACTTATATGGGGTTTGCTTACAATATCCTTGGCTCAAGCTACACCAAGAGGCCAGGCAGCTTTGGTTGTTGGTCCAGAAGTCTTCAACAAAGGTAAGTCATTTGCTCAGTCAGAAGAAAAGAAGGAATGAGATACTGTCCCACACTAAAACCATTAGAGCTCTAAAAATTGGTAGGTAGTAAGGTCTACATCAGTCAAAAGATTCAAGTAACAGAGAATTCAAGTACCTAGAGAAAAGATTGCTGACATCATAGTCATGGTCCAGAACTCTGCAACAGCTTCTACTGAGACTTTCCTTGACTATCTGTCCTGCCTTAGAAAAGCTACCAGAACCAAGAATGCTTATATGGAGACCAGACATAGGATTTCATACATGAGGATGAGAATTCAGATTATGATTAGATATGTCTGGACCTGGGTCTTGAGGCTGGTCCTGAAGTTTAGTCTATAACAGAATCAAGAATCCATCTGTGCCTGTGGTTGATGTTTGTTCTGGATATGTGTGAGGGGCTTAGCTTAGCAGGTAGTCAGAGGTTTGAGAAAAGCTTACTGGATCACACAGAGATGTTGGGATTTTAGCTTTGAGTTGCATCTATAACTAAGACTTCTATCATTGGGAAAGAGTCTGGCTGATCTATTGGTTGTGGTGAGACAATACAGTAGCAGTGAGGGGAAGTTTATTATCACTTGGGGTATAAAAAACAAGCTAAGGAAAGAACAAGAGTAGGAGAAAGCATGAAAGATTTCAGTTGTGAGAACAGTTTTGACAGGAGAGGAGAATCCATCCCCTAGAAAGACTCATTCTCTGAGAAAAAGAGATGGCTAAGTTGAAAGGTGACCAAGAAGAAACATCAGACAATAATGGGAGATTAAAGGATTTTGCACAGGTTCTTGGTACTCAGACTTTTGTTTCAGGAAGATATTATTGGGAGGTGCAGATGCCAAATAACACTATGTTTTTTTTTGGCATCTGTAAAAAAAATCAAAAGTCAAAAGACTTCCTTATACTTAGAACTGTACTGAAAAGTATTCCTGCTTATGCTATGTCCCACCTTAATTTTTGTTCCCAAGTCCATAGCATATACTGCCTGGTCAATGTGTGCAACTTAAAGATTGGCATCTTTCTTGACTATGAATGTGGAGAGATACCATTTTATCATGTGAAAAATAGATATCTAATTTATACTTTCCCTACCATTTCATTCTCAAGACTCCTCATGCCCTTCTTTAGTCTTTCTAAGAAAGTATTGACAAATGATTATTTTATCACAATCTGTTCCTAATTGAGAGAAATTAAGGAGCACACATTTATTGGCCAATGGACTTCTGGCATTGTCACCCCAATACCTATGTACTATGTTACACGAAAATAATTATACCTACTAGCCCTCCTGTCAATAACTTTTCCTATTTTACCTTTGTATATGTTTTATCTCAATTCCATTAGAATATAAGCTGTATATCAGGGATTGTTTCAAAGGCAATAGGGGGTGAGGGAGCAGACTTGTGTTATATGCACAGCTGTTGCTTGTCCTCCATTCTCAAAGAGGTCCATGACATCAGGGATGTGATGTCATGATATGCAAGTGAGGGAGATTTAAGTAAGGGACCCAGAGAGAGGACTGTGGGAACTGAGCATGAACCACAACATAGCATTTTCACTCTCTCTGTTGTTTGCTTGTATTTTGTTTTCTTTCTCAGGGTTTTTTTCCTTCTTGAGCTGATTTTTCTTATACAGCAATATTACTGTATAAATATGTATACATATACTGAATTTAACATATTTTAACATATTTAACATGTATTGGACTTCCTGCCATGGGGGAGAAAATTTGGAACAAAAGATTTTGCAAGGATTAATGTTGAAAAATTACCCATGCATATGTTTTGTAAATAAAAAGCTCCAATAAAATGAAAATAATAAATAAATAAGCCAATTAAAAAATAATCAAAGCAAACAATGGCCTCTTTCATCTAATCCAAAAAAAAAAATCCAATCTGGGAGAAGAAAATCCTCAGGGTTTCTGATCAAAACAGAAACAATTGCTATTTACTTTCACTCTGAATAGATCAAGGCCCAATCAATGGCCATTTGCCTGGGACCTATAACTGGCCAAGCAATGAGGATCTGAGAGATTTGGGTTTAAGATATGGTCTTTAAAAAAAAAATCTATCTTCAATGGGAGGTTTCAGTAATATGTTTACCCTATATAGAGGGAAGGAAGAAAGGGAGGGGAGAGAGGGAGGGAGGAAAGAATTATGTTGTTCAACTGACCAGTTCCATTTGGGTTCCCAGAGGGGCAATTCTACTCACGGAAGTTGTTGTTTGTCCATTGTTATCAAAGAGACCATGACTAAGCTGATGAGAAATACTCTGCTACTTTTTGAACCCCAGTTCCTCTTGGATAAAATGGCAATAATATTTGCATTACTTACATCAAGGAGGGTTTTGTTTTGTTTAGGAAAGTGCTTCATAAATCATATATTTCTATAGATACAGTATGATTTTAAAAACTTTTTATTATAGTTTTTTACATGCAAAACATATGCATGGGTAATTTTTCAACATTAATCCTTGCAAAACCTTCTGTTTCAATTTTTCCCCTCCTTCCCTCCACCCTCTAGATGGTAGGTAGTCCC
This sequence comes from Sminthopsis crassicaudata, assembly GCF_048593235.1. Classification (NCBI taxonomy): domain Eukaryota; kingdom Metazoa; phylum Chordata; class Mammalia; order Dasyuromorphia; family Dasyuridae; genus Sminthopsis; species Sminthopsis crassicaudata. The sequence goes on along the minus strand of NC_133618.1, from coordinate 450,123,573 downwards.
ATACATGTTAAATATGTTAAGGTACAGTATGATTTCAAGAAAATTTTTTTTCAGCTTTTCACCAGGAACTCATGAATCAGGATACTATTAAGATCCTAAAAACCTTGCCTCTTTATGAAGCTATGGAAAAGAATCAGGTCAACACCTTCCCCTTGATTGGAGGCCTTGTCAACAATTTTCTGAAGCAGATTATATGGTGAGCAACTTAGTGATACCAAGTACATCCTGATATGAACCAGTCTCTGGAAAGAGATATTTGAATGTAACTTATTTCCAATGATAGTTGATTCATTTCAATTCAATAGCATTTATTAAGGATTATATTCTAAGTATTGTGCTAAGCAAGGAGATATCCTTCCCTTAAGGAGCTTAGAATCTAGTTGACCCAAGGACAAGGTGAAATCATGATGCTCTACAAAGAGCCCTGGATTTAGAGTTTTGGGACTTTAGTTTAAGCTTCGTAAACATTTTAGACCTCAGTTTCCCAATCTGCAAAATAGAGTGGAACTAGATAATGCAGGAGGTCTAAAACTGCATTTTCTTCATGTATGATTCCATATGTGTGTGCATGTTTGTGATGGAAAATATGTGAGTATATGTCAAAGAGATAAAATGTATATATGAAGTGAGCAGAGAAAGATGGGTATAAGGGATTTATAGCTGCTCACCTTGTCCACCTTAGTTGCTATTCCATATATTTATGTGAAAGAAATAGGGTGGGCATACTGACACATATATATGTGTTTTATATATATATATATATATATATATATATATGTATATATATATATGCATACATATATATATATATATGTTTATTTGTGTTTTCGTATATATACTTATGCATATATGTGTGAGTGATGAAATTTTGCTCTGGAATTAATGATCTTTCAGGTCTGAGATTTCAGGATTCTAGAATTCTATTACAAGAGGACTATGTCAGTCAATTCAGTAAGAAAAATCAAACAAAACAGTCATTTGATTTTCTATGATATTCTCTTTCACTAAAGCACAAAATTAGGCTATTTATAAATCACCACCACAAGAAGTATGTTTGGATCTGATGTTTTATCCTAGCCACTTATACTTTTTGTATACAAATGTGTCATGTGCAAACTTCTTCCCTTCCTTTAAGGACAGTCAAAAAGAGGAAGCATGTTCCCTGGGGAAAACATTGCACTTCTCTGAATGTAGATGTCCTGGTACAAGACTTCAATAGCTATACCCTAGTTGTTTGTCCCAACACATCTTGAGTCTGGGGGTAGATCCTTGGCTACATCTTTGTTTCATTGCTGCAGGCTGAAAGTTACTGAGGCTAGTGTTCCCCATGTAACATTTCAAATTTCTGAGGAGCATCGTCTCCAGATCAGGATCCCCCTGGATATGGTGGCTGGATTCAACACGTGAGTAATCCCATAGGCCACCTCCTTCACTGAAGCTGGTGGCCTCAGGGAGTAGCACTGTCTAAATCAGTATTATTCTCCCCATTTCTCTTCTCTCTTCATCCCTCAGCTTCCATCTCTGTTACTGGGCCCAGGTTAAATCCAATTTTACTTAAATCCTTGGGGGTATGGTCTACCTGGGCAGACACTTAGTGCTCCCAACTTCCTCCTGTCATCTCTTTAGATAATTTTTACTTGCTGAGTTCTATTGAGTGAAGCTTAAGGTCATTTCCAATGGTGTCTCTTTTCCCTTTTAGCATAATTTCCCCCAAACTCATAGAGCTGCACATGGAAATTGATGTCATAGCTGATGTCCATACAGTAATTGACAATCAAGGACCCTCTAATTTAGTCCTCAGACATTGTACCAACAGTCCCAATAACTTACGCATCAGTCTTCTACAAAAGTGAGTATTTGTCATTTCGTAACTAATAACTCTTTATAGCTAGGCAGCACTTTATAATTCTCTAAAGTACATCCTAATTTTTTTCAAATTATCTAAGATGAAATTTAATAGAGATAAATATACATTTTACACTTAGATTAAAAGGTTTCAATTTTGTGAGTATGAGTATAGACATGGTTATGTAGCACTTAAAAAGATCTGAAGAAGTATTAAGTGGACTTAATTGTAAGCTCCTTATATTTTGTATATTGTGACATGGTAGCCAAGAAGGCTATTTCATCTTGGACTGCATTTGCAGGAGCATAATATTCACAATTTAGGAGGAGAATGTCACACTGTATGCTGCCCTGGTCAAATGAAATACTGTGTTGTCATGAGCAGCTCACTTTAGGAAAGACAGCTTTTCTACCAGGCACCTTTTTATCATACCCCAAAACAATCAAAGGAATGTCAATAATACCTTCCAATCCCTACAAAATTTTACAAGGATAGACTCCATTTGTATTGAAGATATAGAAGTCAAGAAAAAGAATCAGGCCTTCTTTCACAAATATGTTAAATAGAAAGCATGTTTATAGCCAAAAAAAAAAAAAAAAAAGAGTGAAAGTGGCAAGTAATACATGATCTCATTTTTCTTTTGTTTGGTAACTATTTTTTTAAAAAAGCATTTCACTTGGTAGAGTAAAATTTGTCCTGGAAAAGCTTTCCTCTAACAGAGTACAATTTATACATATATTAAACTCATATGATTCATTGAAAATGTAGCAACAGATATAAATTTGTTTTATGACCCTCAGATTATTGATGAGCTCTAGACTATAGAGATGAATCTGACCCAAGAAGTTTGCTATCCTATAGGATGTCAATTGCAGGATCCAAATTCAACAGAGATTGTTTTTTATATGTTCCATATAGTTCTATTTGCAAATAACAATGTACCAAGTGCATTAAAAATGGGAACACTGCAAGTCTTCCAAGTGGGACTCACATTAGCTTAAAAAAATCAACTCTTCACATGAGGGTAAAAAAATGGATGATGAATGCATATTTAATTGTATAGAAAATCCATAGAGCTGGTCCATCAATAAATAGAACTTAGAAAGTGAAGAGAAAATAAACTTGGACAAGAATGAAATTGATTTTCACAAAACTTCATCATTCCTTTATTTTTACATTCCTTTATTCTTTGAATGAATTATTTAATGAACCAATATTTATTAAGATTTTGATATGTGTCAAGCATTGTGTTAAATGCTAAGGATACAAATGTAAAAGCAAAGAATTTGCCTGCCCTCAAAGTACTTACATTGCAATGAGGGAAATAATGCTTATAGAAAAATTGTGAACAGGATTGGTGAGTAATGTCACAAGGAGAGTATGACATAATCTTTTCAGAAGCAATGGCAAAGTTAATTTGATTATGGTTCATGGTTGCAAAAAAGGGGAAGGAGATTTTAGAGGAGAAAGTTGGAAGAAAGAGGTTGGAAGAAAATAAAGCACGACCAAGACTTTCCAGAAATAGTGCCTAGAAGAGATATCCACCAATTCAGAAAGGGGGTCCTCAAGCTAAATTCTTCCTAGATGTAGTCTCTGATGGGGACAGTTTGATCTTTAGTCAAGAGATCATAGTAGGAACAGAAAAAAGGGAGTCCTTTAATGTGATAATAAAAATGGCTTTCTGTTGTTGTTAAACCTCTGGGGATTGTGATAATCTGTCCCCTTAGATGATGAATATAGGCACATAGAAACATAATTTATGTCTAGGAATTAAAATATTAACAACTTAACTATTTTAACGAGCAGCTCATTAAACCATAAGAAAATGTGATTATCTATTTTCTACAGTAGCATAAAATTCATTTTCCTATGATTTCTGCATATGTGGTCTTCAGTATAGTCCAATTTTTGTGACCTCTTGGACTTATTCTTGGCAAAGATACTGTAGTAATTTGGCCATTTCCTTCTATGATGTGTTTCCATTTTACAGATAAGAAACTGATACAAATAAAGAATAAGTAACTTACCCAGGTTATACAGATAGTAAGTCTCTGAAGTCACATTTGAACTCAGAGCTTGCTGACTCTACCTATCTATTTATTGCATTATCTAGTTGCCCCACTATAAATATTGACAGTGGTCAAAAAGGAGTGAAATATTCAGGTATCCTTAATTCTTAAAAACACACACACACACACACACAAAACAAAACAAAAGAAAGAAAAATGTTTTCCTATTTTCTATTCAGTTATTATTTCATTGCTATATTCCCCTACTTTGCTTAACATCTTGAAAAAGTCTATACCCAAGTCCCCTATTTTACCAGTGTTTTCTCAGCTTCTTTCAGTTCAGGTTCAATGATCTTAAAAAAAAAAAAAAAGTCTTTTATTTTCTTGATACTCTTTTGTTTACATGGCTTTCAGTTCCCAATGACTACTCCATTCCCTCACAGATCCCCCTCAATAAAAAAAAATAAATTTAAAAAAAAAAAGGAACCTTCTCTTATAAAAAATAAGAAAGTTGACATTTTTGGCCATTGTTTCAATGCAAGCCTTATTATATATGTAAAATCTATCACTTCTTTGCCAGTAGGTGAGAATCATGTTTCATGATCCATTAGTCCTGTTCTTATCAGAATTTTGAAGTCTTTTAATGCTTTTTTGTTTGCATTTTCAATGACTTCTTTATCAAGTCCTTATGCTTTTTTACTTTGCTATAGTTTTTCTAACCCTTGTGACCATTTTGCTTTACTAGAACAGAGGTGACAAATGTACCTGAGTAGTTATATTCCCTGAATAGGGCCCAATCAGATTAAAATGAAGTGTGCAAATATTTAACAAAATAAATAAATATGCAAGAGAGCATAGATAATATTAATGTGTGGTTTTCTAAATCATTATGCAGTCCACAGGGATCCTTATGTGAGGTTTAGTGATCCAATTTCTATTTGAATTTGACACTACTATACAAGACTATGCTTAGCTTTGAAGACAGCACATTCTCCTCCCTTTTCTATTTCCTTGACTGACTCTTTTGTTGTGGTTGTGGTTGTTCAGAACTGTTGGACTTGCATGACCCTATTTGGAGTTTTCTTAGCAAAGTCATTGGAATAATTTGCCATTTCCTCCTTCAGCTCATTTTAGGCTGAAGATACTGAAGCAAACAGGCTAAAGTGACTTGCCCAGGACTTCTAGCCCAGTGACTTGCTAGAAAATGTCTGAGGCTAGACTTTAACTCTAAGATGAGTCTTCCTACCTCCAGGCTTGGTATTCCAGCCACTATGCTACCTAGGGTGACCATAATTCTGATTACACACAGTTGAAGTTATTACTTAACCAAAAGCAGTGCAGCCAGAATTAGAAGTAAGGCAGGGAATTGTGAAAAAAAAATTAATAGCAAGTTTCTCTGAAAAAGGACTCATTTCTCAAATGCATGAGGAAATTATCCATATTTATAAGAAAAAGGAGTAAAGGAGACCCACATGTGCAAAAAATATCTGTAGCAGCCCTTTTTGTAGTGGCAAGGAACTGAAAATTGAGTGGATAACCAACAGTTGGAATATGGCTGAATAAATTATGGTATATGCATGTAATGAAATACGTATGGAATATTATTGTCCTAAAAGAAATGATGAACAGGATGATTTCAGAAAGGCCTGAAGAGACTTACATGAACTGATGCTAAGCAAAAGGGTAGAACTGAGAGAACATTGTACACAGCAGCAAAAAGATTATGTGATGATAAACTATGTTGGAATTGGCTATTTTTAACAAAGAATGAGGTGATTCAAGGCAATTCTAATAGACTTGTGATAGAAAAAGCCATTTACATTCAGAGAGAATATTGTGGAGACTGAATGTGGATCAAAACATAATATTTTCACCCTTTTTGACAGTGGTGTAATTGTTTGTTTGCTTGGGTTTTTTCTCATGTTTTTTCCATCTGATCTGATTTTTCTTGTTCAGCATAATGAATATGGAATTATGTTTAGAAGAATTGCAAGTTTAACCTATATTGGATAGTTTACTGTCTAGAGTTGGGGTGAGGAGAGAGAAAAAATCAGAATGCAAAATTTTGCAAAGGTGAATGCTGAAAACATGCATGCATTTAGAAAAACATAAAGCTATTATAAAAAAGAGCCATTCCTCAACAGTCAAAGGATGCAATAGGTAGTTTTCAGAGGAAGAAATCAAAGCTACAGTTATATAAAAGATGCTCTAAATCATTAATAGAGAAAAGCAAATTTAAAAATTCTGAGGTAACACCTCACAATTATTATATTAGCTGACATGTCAGAAAAGGTAAATGAGAAATGCTAGAAGGGATGTGGAAAAAGAGATACACTAATGACAGTTGATGGAATTCTGAACTACTCCAACAAGGAAAGTATGGCAAAGGGGCTATAAAACTAGGCATACATATACTTTGAACCAGTAATAGGTCTATTCCCCTGAAGAGAAGAAAGAAAAATACCTATTTGTACAAGAATATTGATAGCAGTTCTTTGTTAAGGGGTAAAGAACTGAAAATTGAGGGTATGTATATCAATAGGGAATGGCAGAATGATCTGTGGTAAATGAATGTAATGGATTACTATTCTTCTGTAGAAATGATAAAGGGGATAGTTTCAGGAAAATCTGGAAAGTTTTCTATATACTGATGAAAAGTGAAATGAGCATAATCAAGAGAACCATTTACATAGTAACTGCAATCTTGTCAAGATAATCAACTGTGAAAGATTTAGGAATGATAGTCTACCACAATTCCAAAGAACTCATAATGAAAAATGCTACTTACCTGCAGATAGAGAACTGATGGACTCAGAGTGCAGATTGAAAAGTATTTTGGGGCGGCAGCTAGATGATGCAGTGGATAGAGCACCAGCCCTCAAGTCAGGAGGACCTGAGTTCAAATTTGATCTCAGATACTTAACACTTCCTAGCTGTGTGACCCTGGGCAAGTCAAGTGATTGTTCTTTTTGAACATGGATAATGTAGAAATCAGTTTTGCTTTGCTTCATATAGATAATGATACTTTATTGCCTTGGGTAGGGAGAATTAGAACTGAAAATAAAATAAAACTGAATGGAAATGGTAAGCTATAGGAATAGATAGCTTTTTTTTCAAAGGAAGAAAATGGAGAGTAATAAAAATAAAGAAGTTGAAGGGAGAAAGAATTACTTGGGGCACTGAAAGAGTGTAAGGGACTTGTCCAGGATTACACAAGAATTGGGTGTCAATACAGTAGCTTGAACCCAAGTGTTCCTAGCTCCGAGGTCAGCTTTCTATACACTATAACATACTGTCTGGTTTTATAGGTTAGTATATTTAAGTAAATATATTCATATATAGAGAGTATGTATGTTTATTTAAATATATTATATATATATATTACATATTATACAAATTATACATACATTTGTATTATGTGATATATAATATTTGTACATATATGTCAGGTAATATGTAAAGACTCTAAAATCTCTTCTCATGCTTTATCATAACCGGACAGTGACACTGTTTTTAAAAATGGTTTTAGAAAAACACAGGTTATTATAGATCCCACCAAGCTGAAAATGTTTCCATAATGACCTTGTAGCAGATTATACATCTCCTGTCCAAATATTAGCTTAGAAAATTTTTTATTAAAGCTTTATATTTTCAAAATATATGCATGGATATTTTTTCAGCATTAAACCTTGCAAAACCCCCTTCCTTCCACCCCCTTCCCTAGATGGCAAGTAATTCAATATATGTTAAACATGGTAAAAAAAAATATATGTTAACTCCAATAGAGGCATACATATTTATACAATTATCTTGCTGCACAAGAAAAATCAGATCAAAAAGGAAAAAATGAGAAAGAAAATAAAATGCAAGCAAACAACAATAAAAAGAGTGAAAATGTTATGTCGTGACCCACACTCAGTTTCCACTGTCCTCTCCCTTAGATGGCTCTCTTCATCACTGAACAATTGAAACTGGTTTGAATCATCTCATTGTTGAAGAGAGCCATGTCCATCTGAATTAATCATCGTATAGTCTTGTTGTATGACTGTCATGTATAGTGATCTCCTGGCTCTGCTCATTTCACTTAGTATCAATTCAGGTAAGACTTTCCAGCTCTCTATGAAGTCATCCTGCTGATCATTTCTTACAGAACAATAATATTCCATAACACTTATATATTATAATTCATTGAGCCATTCCCCAGCTAATGCCAGTTTCTTGACAATACAAAAAGGGCTGCCACAAACATTTTTGCACATGTGGGTCTCTTTCCCTCCTTTAAAATCTCTTTGGGATATAAGCCCAGTAGAAACATTGCTGGATCAAAGGGTATGCACTTTTTGATAGCCCTTTGGACATAGTTTCAAATTGCTCTCCAAAAAGGCTGGATCAATTCCCAACTACATCAGTTTAGAATACTTTAAAGAAATTTATTACCCAGTGAGTCTCAAATGGATGATATTTTTTTGGCCACAGGAATCCCCAAAAACTATTTATTAAGTTATAGATTAAGTTATGTGGCAATGTGGAGTAGTGGATAGAGCTCTGGACATGGAGTTGGGAAAATCTAGGTTCAAATTCTATCTCAAACATTTAGTAGTTTTGTAAGCCTAAGCAAGGTTTAACATCTATCTGCCTAATTTGCATCTGTCAAATAAGGATAATAATTGCATTAATCTTAAATGGGGTATTGGAAGGGTAAAGTAAAATAAAGTATACAAACTTTAAAATTTTGGATAAATGTGAACTCTTACTAATTGATGTGTCATTGGAGGATGTCTTCAAACACCATTACAGAGCCTCAAAATGTTTAAATAAAACCATTATTTGGTATCATAATGGCTGTTTTATTTTGGGCAGGTTCTCCTTTGCAATCAACATCTTGGCTAACAAGATCATTGATGCTCTGATGCCAACGTTGCCCATCTTAGTGAAAAATGAAGTGAGTGTGATGTCTTTTCCTTATAGGAGGTACCTTTGACCATAGTATTGTGGGAATACATTCATGGTAATAATTGATCCAGTGAGTTCTGCTCTACAATTGCAATGACTGGGCCATTGTCAGGAAGAACCAGCCAGTTTAGCTGTGAAAATTGAATCTTGAATAATGGATTAGTAAACACAATTTGACTATGGATGTTTCAGCTGGAAAAAAAAATGATATATACACTGTCTTCAAATATCTATCTGGAAGATTATCATAGTGAAGAGGGATTATACCTGGGGTTCTTAAGCTTTTTGTGAAATAGACCATTTCGCTAGTCTAGCAAGTATTTTGGACCCCATCTCTGAATGTTTTTAATGCAGAAAATAAAATGTGCAACAATACAAAAAAATCAATTATATTAAGATATAATAATGAACATATAAAATTAAACAAAACAAGGCACCAAGTTTGTTAACCCCAGATCAAGAACTACTTAAGATATTCTTAAGGGAAGGAACTTTCTTGATTTTTATTAGTGTTCCAAGAACTTGGCACAGAGTTTTATATATTATATTTTAATAAATGTTCATTCATTTATTTCTACTTGGCTTCAGAGGACAGAGTGTAGAAGTAGGGGCAATGGATAGAAACTCAGGGAAATAACATTTCAGCTCATTATAAGTATTTCCTAATAATCAGCATTATCTCAAAGTGGAGCTGATTGCTTTAGAAGGCATTATTCTCTTCTTCCCTAGAGGTCTTTGGACAGAGGTTGGTTGATTGCTTGTTCAAAGGTGTTTTATATAGGATTCCTGCTTTCCATTGGGTTTGCCCCTTATGTTACTACCCAACTCTACAACTATTGAGACTAACTACTTGATCTGTTGATTGTCATATAGATCAGACAGCAACCTAAAGTCTTGTTCAAGATGGGAGTTACAACCTGACTTTGCTTCCTTTGTAACCATATTGTTTTTTTATCACAAAATAGCTCCCCATCTTACAATAATTCTTACACTATTCTGACAAGTTGCGTGTAAACTAAATTTTTGTAAGATGAATCCAATGTTGTCACTAACTTGAAATTGCATAGACTTTTTTTTTTTTTGGGGGGGGGGTGCTGTGGGTTAAGTGACTTGGGGTTAAGTGACTTGCCCACAGTCACACAGTTAGGAAGTGTTAAGTGTCTGCGGTGAGATTTGAACTCAGGTCCTCCTGAATTCAGGGCTGGTGCGTTATCTAGTACCACCTAGCTGCCCCAGAACAGGCATTTTCAATGTGCTTTCTAATTATGATTATTTTTCTCTTACCAATAAATGTCTTCAAATATTAGAAGGATTGTATATGGAAGAAGGATTCTTTCTGTGTTGCTGAAGCTAACAAGATAAACAAGAGCAATGGGTGGTGGTTACAGCGGCAAATTTAGATTAGCTATCAGAGAAAACTTCCTAGCAATTAGAGCTATCATCAGTCACAAGAGAAGATGAGTTCCCCTCTTCTTCAATTCAAGAAGAGGCTAGATTGTTGAGTATTTATTGGGTATATTACAATGGGAATTCCTTTGGTGTAGGAGTTGGACTAGTACTGATGGAAGTCCTATCTAATTCTCAATTTGCATCCTAAGATTTAAGCTTCCTTCCTCCCCTTTCCCTTCCTTCCTTCCCTTCCTTCCCTTCCTTCCTTCCTTCCTTCCTTCCTTCCTTCCTTCCTTCCTCCCTCCCTCCCTCCCTCCCTCCCTTCTTTCCTTCCTTCCTTCCTTCCTTCCTTCCTTCCTTCCTTCCTTCCTTCCTTCCTTCCTTCCTTCCTTCCTTCCTTCCTTCCTTCCTTCCTTCCTTCCTTCCTTCCTTCCTTCCTTCCTTCCTTTCTTCCTGCCTGCCTTGCCTGCCTGTCTTCCCTCCTTTCTTACTCAGTCTTATACTTAGCTTTATGTCTCCATTGCATAAGCTCTGTAGGTCAAGCTGATAGTATAGTTCAGAACTGTCATTAAACTTCCTGAAACCCCAAATTTTTGTTGTTGTAGATATGCCCAATCATTGAAAAGTGCTTTACAAGCGTGACTACCAAAATCTACACTTGGTCAACCTGTAAGTCCTAGGATATTTTCTTCCTATGTAAAATGAGTCTCCTTTTCTGCCTCTTGGGTTAAGCAGCCTGTTACAAAGCTTGGGAGTGGGAGGAGGGAGAGTAGCCCTCTTCAGGGCAGCTACCTTTTATATTCATTAAATGACTTCTGTGTGCCCAGGATTTCTCATGCACATTCCTATTTGCAGTGTGATATTAAGTTCTATAGAGCCCTTTTCCTTACAAACTATTATGAAATGTGGCTGGATCAAGTTTTATTAACCTTATTTTACGAATATGGAAACTGAAGTACAGAGAGAACAAATGGCTTGCCTAAAGTATTAAGACTTAATAAAGATACCATGCTGGGGAAGTGCAGTGAAAGACTGAAGGTAGACTAGGTGGGGAATGGGAATCACCACTGTATAGTTGTCTTCCTGAAGTGAGGAAATAGGAGTATAAAAGGTCAACTGTTCCCATTTGTTGATTTTAGATTTAAGATACTCAGTACCATTTTTATCCTAGCCACAGGGAAATAGGGGAGGGGGAAGGGTGGAGGAGAGAGAGGGGGGGAGGGGGAAAAAGAGGGGGTAGAAGGGAGAGGGAGAGAGAGGGAGAAGAGAGCACAAGAGCCACAGAGAGACAAACAGGGGTAGACACACACATAAACACAAATTGACAGAATGAGACAGAGATAGATAAAAAGACAAAGGAAGGCAGTTGAATGGCACAGTGGATAGAGAACTGGGCCTTGGAGTCAAGAAGATCTGACTTCATATCTAGCTTCAGACATTGTTTAGCTATGTGAGCCCAGGCAACTCATTGAACCCTATTAAGGTTAACAGTTTCTTCAAGCTAAAAAACAGAAATGGCTAACCTTTCCAATATCTTTGCCAAATGGGGTCAGGAAGAATTGGAAACAACTGAGGAACAGGGTACCTTTGGTGGAGGTGGTATTATGAGGTGGCACTTTGAGTAGACATTTTACATCAGAGAAGAGAGATAAGTGTGGAAAGGTAGTTTGAAGGCAGATTGTGGAGTCTTTTAAATGACAGGGAATGAATGGGCTTAGCTTTTTGTTCAGTGTCTATTACATTCTAAGCTCTTTAAGGCAGGATGCTTTAATTTTGCTTTTCTTTTTCCCTTTCACATTTTCTTGGCCCTGCAGTGATTTTGCAGGGCTATTAACAAACTAATGAGTAAATCAGGTTTCTATCTCAAAATTGTAGTCCTTAAACATCTTAATCATAAAGTTAAAGAACATCAGAGTCAGAAGGGACCTGAGAGCATAGAATGTTGGAGCTGAAATGGGCCTTAGAAAATAGAATGTTAGAATTAGAAGGGACCTTAAAATACAAAATGATAGAACTATAAGGAGCTCCTTAGCCTATCTCTATTTCCAATACTTCATACTAATGTCCCAGTATATTCTACATGCACATGGTGTGTGTTTTTAACAAACATTCTGCTATCCTCTTATAGTACCAGTGCCAATTGGATCCAATTTCCTGAGTTTTGATGTCCTGTCATTTTCAGTTGTGGACACCAACTTTCAGCTGGATCTAAATGTGAGTATAGTTGCCTAATGGTATGCTAATCTAAGCCCTTCAAAGCCTCTAAAGAGACAGCATGTCTTCCTGAGATTGGGTGAAAGGTGCTAATGTTCCCCCTAAATAAAGCTCAGAAATCCTCTAGATTCTGGCTCCCTTTGAAACTAAAAAAGATATTGGAATTCTTCAAAACAAATCCTTTCCCCTAAGGCTCACTATTTTTAGAAGCAATGCTAAATCAGTCCCATTCTAAGGTTGGGGCTAAGCACAAGGATTTCCATTTTCCTTACCTCTAATTTATGTCTACACTGAGGATGAGAGAATGAGAAGAGAGGAGAGAATGATGAGTATTAAATGATGAGTAGTAAATGATGAGTAGTAAATTGAGGAGTAAATTGTGGTCTAAACCGAGATGGTTCTATTCTTTTTCTCTCTCTCCTTCCTTCCCCAAAGTAACCAATGGCCGGTTCGGCAGCAAAGGAATTTGCTACTTAATGCTGTATGGAAACATAGTCTTTATTGATTAGAATGGAAACACCGGAGAGCTGGTGGGCAGAATGGCTGCATGGTACAAGGCCATTTGCAAAGAGAAGATTCCCGTTCTCTCTTTTATGCAGTGATGTAGGGAGGTTCCTGAGAGTGATGTAAATTAAGATAAGGACTCTCTTGTTATCTTTTGGGGACAGACAGAAGTCTCTTCCCAAAAGGAATTTCCTGATGCCATTTGGTCTATCTGAGCAGATTAGAATGGGGGCTGTAAAATCCTGGCCACCTCAGATAGCCCAAACTAGTTTGACCACATCTTGTATCAAAGATCCAAGTCCCAAAGGAAGTTGGAGATCAAACAAAGAATACCAAAGGGGCTACCGCCCTCAACAAGAGGAGAGAAGGGAGAGTGGAAAGAAAGAGAGAAGAAGGGAAAGGGGAGAAAGAGGAAAGGAGAGAAGGAAAAGGGAAGAGGCGTGAGGAGAGGGGAGAGAAGAAAAGGAGGGAAGGAGATGAGGGAAGGAAAGAAGGAGGAAGAAGAGGAAAGGAGAGGAGGTAGAAGGGAGGAAGAGAAGAGGGGGAAGGAAGAGAAGGGGGAGGGAGAGAAAGAAGGGAGGAAGGGGGAAGAGAAGGAGTGAGGAGAGAGGAAAAGGAAGGAAGAAGAGGGGGAAGACAAAGATCGAGATTTACAACATGGGTTATGGAAGCAAAAGGGACCCTTTGAATGGAGAATAACAGAGCTGGAGTGAATTTTAGATCGTCTAGTCAAATCCTTTCATTTTGAAGAATGACAGAGCAGGGGAGTGACTGATTCTCCTGAACAATCCATCATTAAAACTTGGGCTTGAGCTTGGCGCTGAAGCTAAAGCTGACCCCCATAAATATACTTGTGGAAATCACAAGTAGCTTGTCATTCAGGGAGAAGAAAGCCTTCTGCCAACTATACTCTCCTACCCAGGGATGCGGTCAGAGCTCAGATCCAGGAAGCCATACACCTGGAATCCTTTCACAACTTCCTCTTTCCCATGTATCTCCCCAGGCTAAGCTTCGGGATCGAGGAGGAAAGCTGATCAAGGTCTTCAAAGACACAGAGGGCCAGCTGATTATGCCCAGCTTGAATAACTTTGATTTCAGTTTTATAGTGAGACAAGAAGTGGTGAAGGCTGCCATTGGGGCACTGCTGCCTTTCCAGGAGCTAACAGTTCTTCTGGACCCTGTGGTAAGGAAGTTCAATCTTATGGACTGGCTGTCTATGATGTATGGGTAGAATCACAGCAGCTCAGAATTTGAAGAGAATAAAAAGAACATCCATTTCAACTTACAACTAGTTAAAGGGAGGAAACAAACATTTTTAAGTACCTACTAAGCACTTTACAAACATATCCTCATTTGAGCCTCAATAATATTGAAATATAAGTGTTGTTATTATCACCACTTTCCACTTGAAGAAACTGAGGCAAACAGTTAAATCACTTGACCCAGGTCACAGTCTCTTGAGATCAGATTTAACTCAGGACTTCCTGACACCAGGCCTAGCATTCTATCCACTGCAACAACTCTCCATTGTGAGAGGAAGAGAACATCTGCAGTCTTTCATGCATCCTTCACCCAATCTCCTCCCACACAGACACACTACCCTAATTAAGGCCCTCATATCACCTCTAACCTGGAATAAAGCAGTAGTCTCCCAGTTGAACTTGCTAACTCTAAGACCTTCCCTATCCAGCCTATCTACTACACAATTACCAAGCTGGTATGTTTTTGTTTTTCTGAAAACAGAGTCTGTCAAGTCAATCACCTGCTCAAGAATATTCAGGGGTCCCTTCTTTCCTCTAGGATGAAATACAAACTCCTCTGCTTGACATTTAAAATCCTTTACATTCTGGCTCCTGTTTTCAGACTTGTTATTGTCCATGACTTCCCCTAAATTCCAGCCAAATTTGACCATTCTCAATGGGTTCATTTAATCCTCTGTTGCTTTGACTTTGGCAAGACTGCCCCCCAGTGGCCATAGGTCCGTCTCCCTCACCTCAGCTTTCTGGAATGTTTAGTTCCATTCTCAGCTCCTTAAGTGCCACTTGCTATAAGTCCTGATTCTCTCCTTTGAATTTACTATATATTTTTCTATTGATTTATTTATAAATAAGTTATATCATTCCCGTTCCTCCAGTCTCAGTTGTCTGAGTTCAGATTTGAACTCATGAAGATGTTCAATTCCAAGTTTAGTACTCTATCCATTGACCCACCCAGCTGCTTCTACTCCTCTATGTGTATTCTCAACCTCATCCTCTCCCATCTTCTCCAGCTAACTTATCAACTCCTCTCTCTGCTTCTGTGTCTATCTCTCTCTGTTTCTATCTCTTGGTCTCTCTGATTTTCTCTGTCTTTCTCTGTCTCTGTCTCTCTATCTCTGTATCTCTGTTTCTGTCTTTCTTGGTCTCTCTCTCTCTCTCTCTCTCTCTCTCTCTCTCTCTCTCTCTCTCTCTCTCTCTCTCTCTCTCTCTCTCTCCCCCTGACTTTTTCTGTCTTTTGTCTCTCTGTGATTCTGTCTGTCTCTGTCTCAGCTAAATTTCTTGAGAAAGCTATCTCTTGTTGCTTACATTTTCCCTATTTTCATTTTCTTCTAAATCATCTTAAATTTCATTTCTGACCTTATTGTAAAATTGAAGCTACTCTCTCCAAAATTCTTAATTGCCAAATCTAAGGACCTTTTCTCAGCTTCCCCACCACTTAGGCTGTGGTTAAGTGACTTGCCCAGGGTCACACAGCTAGGAAGTGTTAAGTGTCTGAGACCAGATCTGAACTCGGGTCCTCCTGAATTCAGGGCTGGTGCTCTATCCACTGCACCACCTAGCTGCCCCTCTTTTCTCAGCTTTCAATCTTCTAAACCTCTGCAGCCTTTGGCATTAGTGAAAATTTCCTTCTGACTATATTCTCTCCTGTAGGTTGTAATATCTTCTCTCATTATTCCTCTTGTCTGATCAAGATCATTATGTAATGTGAATTCCTTAGGAACAAGGACTGTTGTTTGACCTTTTTGTCTCCTTGGAGCTTAGCATCCTGCACATATTAAGTATTTAATAAATACTTCTTGACTGTCTGACCTGTGGGATACAAAGGAAGTATCAGAACTTCATGATGAATTGTCTTGACTTGGTGGTGAGAATAAGCAGCACAATCAAGTATGCCATGGAGGACATTAATGTTCATATGTGGTTTGAACCAGACAGCCTTTGAGCTGCCTTCTAATTTTTTAATCTGTGAGTTACAGAACACTATCTCCCTGATCTCATTGTAACTGAGAAAAATTGATTTTCCATTGTCCAATTTGTCCATTGATTCATTATTGCTATAAATTTGAGTATTAGATGACGCCTTTGAGAACTTCAACCTCATTTCATAGGTGAGAAAATTAGGACCCAGACTGGGGAAGGAGTATTCTTAAGGTCACATAAAAAAACATTGTTCTGATGATATTCAACCTATAACAAGTTTTGATCTCTTTTGATTTTTAGCTTCCTGATGTTGCTCGTCACCTGAAATCAATTCTTGATAAAATCAACCCAAAGGTTGGTCTATTCTCTATATTATTTTCATTTTCATTTTTATTTTTCTGAGTTACATGTAAAAACATTGTTTTCATTATACATTTACACCAATTTTAACATATTTATGTTATGAATTATATTGGGAAAGAAAAATCAGAACAAAAGGGAAAAACATGAATGAAAAAAACAAACAAACATAGCATATGTTGTTTCATAGTCAGTCTTCATAATTCTCTCTAGATGCAGATGGAGTTTCTTATCCAAAGTTTATTGGGATTGCCTTGGATCATTGAACCACTGAAAAGAAATAATTCTGTCATAGTTGATCATTGAACAATCTTGCTATTGCTATGTACAGTGTTTTCCTGATTCTGTTTGTTTGCTCATCATGAGTTTATGTAAATCTTTACAGGCCTTTTAAAAATCAACCTGTTCATCAATTTTCATAGAACAATAATATTTCTTTTTTGTTTTTTAATTTATTTAATATTTTCTCCAAAACAATTTTTTACATTTGCTTTTAAAGTGTTTGAATTCCAGATTCTCTTCCTTAATCCTTCCCTCAGCCCCCATTAAAAAATCACATGTGAAATTATTAAAACATTTCCATAAAAGTCATGTTATGAAAGAAAATATAGATACTTCACCCTAATTTAAAAAAAACTCAAGAAAAATATAATTCAGGGGTAAGGGGACAGTGCTTTCATTTGCATTCAAACACAATCAGTTTCTTGGTATGGATAGGACTTTTTCATTATAAATCCTTCAGAATAATGGTGGATCATTGTTCTGCTGTGAATAGCAAAGTCATTTATAGTGGTCATTCCAGAACATTGCTATTACTTTATAAACAATAATATTTCATTATTTTCATATTTCATTGCTTTCATATACCATAACTTATTCAGCTATCCCCCAATTGATAGGCATTTATTCATTTTCCAATTCTTTGCCATCACAAAAAGAGCTGCTATAAACATTTTTTGCATATATGAATCTTTCCTCCTCTTTTATAGATTTCCTTGGGATACAGATTCAATAATGTCACTGCTGGATCAAATAATATGCACACTTTTATAGCCCTTTGGGCATAGTTCCAAATTGCTCTTCAGGATGGTTGGATAATTTCACAACTCTACCAACAATGAATTAGTGTCCTAGTTTTCCCACATCCCTTGCAACATTTATCATTATGTTTTCCTGTCATCTTAGCCAAACTGAGAGGTGTGAAATGGTATCTCAGAATTGTTTTAATTTGCATTTTTCTAATCAATAGTGACTTAGAACATTTTTTTCATATGACTATAGAAGGCTTTATTTTTTTAATTGAAAATTGTCTGCTCATATCCTTTAACTATCAATTGGGAAATGACGTATATTTTTTATAAATTCGATCCAGTTTTTTATATATTTTAGAAATGAGGACTTTATCAGAAATACTGACATAAAAGTGTTTTTTTTTTCAGCTTTCTGCTTCCCTTCTAATCTTGACTGCGTTGTTGCATTGGTTTTGTTTGTGCAAAACCTTTTTTATATTATGTAATCAAAGTTGTCTGTTTTGTACTTATAATTATCTCTAGTTCTTCTTTGGCCACAAATTCCTCTGTTTTCCAAAGATCTAATAGGAAAACTATCCCTTGCTCTCCTAATTTGCTTATACTTTCACCCTTTATGACTAAATCATATACCCATTTTGACCTTATTTTGATATGAGATGTGAAATGTAGGTCTGTGCCAAGTTTCTGACATTATTTTCCAGTTTTCTCAGCAATTTTTGTGAAAAAAATGAGTTCTTATCCCAGAAGCTGGAGTTTGGGGATTTATCAAATACTAGATTACTATAATCATTGATTATTGTGTCATGTGTATCTAATCTATTCCACTGATCCACCACTCTACTTCTTAGTCAATACCATATGGTTTTGATGACTGCCGCTTTATAGAGTTTTAGTTCTGGTACCACCCTAGGTCACTGCCCTTTGTATTTTTTTTTTCATGAATTTCCTTGATATTCTTGACCTTTTCTTTTTCCAGATGAATTTCATTATTTTTTTTCTAGCTATATAAAATATTTTGGGGAGTTGATTAATATGGCATTTAACAAGTAGACTAATCTAGGTAGAATTGCCATTTTTATTATATTTGCTTGGCCTACCTATGAACAATTGATAATTTTTCAAATGTTCAGATCTGACTTTATTTATGTGAAAAGTGTTTTGTAATTGTTTTCATGTGGTTCCTGGGTTTGTCCTGATAGGTAGACAGCCAAATATTTTATATTGTCTATGGTCATTTTAAATGGAACTTCTCTTTCTATTTATTAGTAACATAAGAAATGCTGATGATTTCTATAGATTTGTTGCAACTTTTCTAAATCTGTTAATTGTTTCAAGTAGGTTTTTGGAGGATTCTCTAAGTATACCATCATATCATCTGCAAAGAGTGATAGTTTTATCTCCTTGTTGCTTGCTCTAATTACTTTGATTTCTTTTTTCTTTTCTTATTGCTAAAGGCAACATTCTAATACAATATAGAATAATAGTGGGTAGTTATGGGCATCCTTGTTTCATCCCAGATCTTATTGGGATTGCATCTAGCTTTTCCCCATTACAATTAAGGCTTGCTGATGATTTTATATAGATAATACTTTTCATTTTAAGGAAAAATTCATTTATTCTTATGCGTTCTAGTGTTTTTAATATGAATAGGTGTTGTATTTTGTCAAAAGCTTTTTCTGCATCTATTGAGATTATCATATGGATTTCTATTAGTTTTATCATTAATATGGTAAATTATGCCAATATTTTTTTAATATTGAACCATCCCTATATTCCTAGTATAAACCCCACATGGTCATAATATATTATGTTGCTGATAACTTGTTGTAACCTCTTTGTAAATATTTTATTTAAAATTTTGCACCAATATTCATTAGGGAGATTGATCTGTAATTTTCTTTCTCTGTTTTGATTGTTCCTAGTTTAGGTATTAACACCATATTTGTGTCATAGGAGGAATTTAGCAGAATTCCTTTTTTGACTATTTTCCTAAATAGTTTACAGAGTATTGGAATTCACTGTTCTTTAAATGTTTGGTAGAATGCACTTGTAAATATATCTGACCCTGGAGTTTTTTCCCTTAAGGGAATTCATTGATATTATTCAATTTCTTTTTTCTAAAATAGGGTTATTTAAATAAAATTTATTTCCTCTTTGGAACAATTATATTTTTGTAAATTATTCATCTATTTCAACTAGATTGTCAGATTTGTTGGCATACAGTTGGACAAAATAGCTCCTAATTATTGCTTTAATTTCTTTTTCATTAGGAATAGATTCACTCTTTACATTTTTGATACTGGCTTTTTTTCTTTTTTTAAATCAAATCAAATTAAATGATTATCTATTTTGTTGATTTTTCATAAAACCAACTCTTAGTTTGATTGATTAGTTCAATAGTTTCTTACTTTCAATTTTATTAATCTCTCTTTTGGATTTAAGAATTTCTAATTTGGTATTTAATTCATGGTTTTTAATTTGTTGTTTTTCTAACTTTTTAGTTATTATTGATTATTGATCTCCTCTTTGTTTTATTCATTTAACTATTTAGAGATCATAAAATTTCTCCTAAAAACTGCTTTGGCTCAATCCCATAGGCTTTGTTATGTTATCTCATTATTGTCATTCTCTTAGGTGAAATTAATTTTTGTTGCTTAACCCTCTCATTCTTTAGAATTGATTATTTAATTTCCAATTGGTTTTTAGTTTGTATTTCCCTGATTTTTTACTATATGATGTAATTTTTATTTCATCATGACCTGAAAAGGAAGCTTTTACTATTGCTGCCTTTCTGCATATGATTATGAGGTACTTATGCCCTAATATATGGTCTACTTTTGTGTAGGTGCCATATACTGCTGAGAAAAAAATATATTCCTTTCTCTCCCTATTCAATTTTCTCCAGAGATCTATCATATCTAAGTTTTCTGAAATTCTATGAACTTCCCTAGATTCTTTCTTATTTATTTTGTTAGATTTATCTAATTCTGAGAGAGGGAGATAGAAGTCCCCCATTAATATAGTTAATATTATAAAATAGTTGTTGTCTATTTCTTCCTATAACTAATTTAACATTTTCTTCAAGAATTTGGCTGCTGTACTACTTAGTGCATACACATTCAGTATTGATATCACTTCATTGTCTATGATATCCTTTAATAAGGTGTCATTTCCTTCCTTATCTCTTTTAATGAGATCTTTTTTTGTTGTTTGTTTTTTTCTTTATCTGAGATCAAAATTGCTACCCCTGCTTTTTTTTTTTTTGCTTCAGCTGAAGCATAATAAATTCTGCTTTAGCCTTTTATACTTACTTTGTATGTATTTCAGTCTTTCAAATGTATTTCTTGTAAACAACATATTGTAGGATTCTGGTTTTTAATCCACTTTTATTTTATGGGAAAGCTCATCTCATTCACATTCACAGTTATGATGACCAGCCATGTATTTCCTTCCATCCTATTTTTCCCCCTGTAATATACTTTTATCCTCTCTTTCCACCCTGTCTTTTCTTAGTAGTGTTTCATCTCTGACACACCCCACCTTCAACCTACCCTCTTCTATCACCCCTTCTCTCTTATTCCTTTCTCTTTTTGTTTCTGCCCTCCCTTCTATTCTATCTCTTTCTCCTTTCTCCTTATAGGATAAGATAAATCTCTATACCTAACTGAATAAATATGTTATTCCCTCTTTGAGATTAAGTTTCAGATAATGCTCATCCTACTCCCTTCTTTCCCTGTATTGTAATAGACCTTTTGTGTGCCTCTTCATGTGATATAATTTATTATATTTTACCTCCCTTTTCCTCTTCTCTCAGTGCATTCCATTTTCCATCCCTTAATGTTTTTTTTTTCTTCGATATCATTACATCAATATTACATCAGGATCAATTTATACCTATCCTCTGTCTATGTAGGTCTTTTCTGACTGCTCTAATAAAAATAAAGTTCTCAAGACTTACAAGTGTCATTTTCCCACCTGGGATATAAACCTTTAAATAACATTTTGGTTTTTCTTTCCTTTTTGCCTTTCCATGCTTCTCTTTGAGTCCTGTGTTTAAAGATCAATTTTTCTGTTTAGTTCTGGTCACTATAAAGAAAGTTTCCATTTTTGGAGCCAGTATCTGCTATTTTTTGTTACTTCTACCAAATGATCTCCCCTTAATTCCATCATCATTCAGTACAAGCTTGTTCCTTCTTCTCCATGATAGCTAGCCCTTCAAAAATTGGACATCACTGACCAAGTGTCCTTGAAGTCTTTCCTCCATCCCTTTCTTTCCCCTTTCTACCTTAGTTTAAAAAGCCCCCATTTTTTATATCCATACTTCATGTAATCATGGCTCATTTATATCATATCAGCCAGCAGAATGGAGCAGAAACAGCCCATCAGCAGAATCTCTTAGGATAATTGGTTTGACCTTGGGCTCTTTGAGCCTATTTCATCCTGAAGCAACTGAGACAGATACACACTTTTCTTAAGAGATATGGAAAATAATTTAGCTATATATCTGGGGGGGGGCAGAGTCAAGATGGTACCCATATATCTAGCCCAGTTCTCTTTGAAAAAGCACATGAAACCAGGCCTCTGAAAAGAGTCTAAGGGAATGAAACCATTCTCTAGCTCAAGAATACCTTAAAGGGACTTTAAGAAAGGTCAGAGTCTCTGGGGTAAAAGGGATGTTCAGCCTAGCTCAGATGATGTTCAGGAATCAGTGGGCTAGCCTCCAGTCCCAGCAAAGAAGGCAAATTGCCAGCTGGGAAACCAGGCTGTTTCCTGAAGAGAGCAGGTAGGGCAACCCCCTGCTGTGAGCCCATGGACAAGGGGCCTCTGTACAGAATATCAAAACTATAAGAGATTGTAGAGATCATTTAGTCCAAACCTTTCATTTTACAGATGAGAAAAAAACTGAGTCACAGAAAGGGAAAATGGCTTGTCCAGGATCACAGTTGGAGAACTAAAAATCAAACTAATTTTCTTCAATCTAAGCCAAGCACTCTTTCCATTATAGTTCAGTTTGGTTTTTATTTAGTTTTTAATTTTTGTTTTGTTTTTTTTTAATGATTTTTTTCCCTTCTGGAAACCAAAGAGAGTAGGACAAAGGCACTCAGGGGGAGCTTGCAGATGGGAGAGCAGCAATGAATTAAATTTTCCTTTTAGAAATGGTTTTTGGATTGTGTAGTGGAGAGAGGAAGTGGAGAGAATATCCCTGTACATTTATGTTACAAAACAAGTTAGTTATAGTCCCCAGACAAGTAAGGAAAATAACATATTCTCCAAAGTCAGTACTTCACTTTCTCACAAATCTTCCAAATCCTCTCCTTATATTACCCCACAATTTTATCTTCTTATCCTCGTGTCCTAAGCCTAAACTCTCTCCTCAAAAAAATAAAAATAAAAATTATGCTTCTAGGCTTACTTTAAGTGATCCAGGTTACTGGAGCTATTTATCTCTGGAATATAGAGTACAGTGATATTTGGGTCCTATTCTGTATCACTTTTCACACCTGTAAAACAATCATATCCTGTATTTGTCATAGAATGACTATGAGGATCTAATGAAAGGATTTTAAGGAAAGTTAAAGTGTTTATATATTATATTAAGAAAGTCTTTTTTCCTCTGGACCCTAATTGACTCATCTCTCAAAGGGGTATAATAGATCCATATGTTACTTATCTCTCAGGATTGTTGTGAAGAAGATCTGGAGAAACTGTAAAAGATTCTAGACATGGTTGTTATCATTATGCAGGCTTCTGCACAATTGAAACAGACTCAGATGGTGAAGATCTTCCCTGAGGAACTTCCAGAGATTATCCTGAGAGCTGGCAGTGTCAGGGTAGCCCACATGATTGTATTGGAAGTGTTTGCTACCAATCAAGAAACCCGGCCTCTTTTCACTCTGGGCATTGTAAGTAGTATATGGCCAATAGCCATGATCATATCCAAACCCCTCCACAAAATTGTCAAGTCTTTCATGGGTTTCTAACACATCAGCCTTCAAGGAGACCTTAGAACCTAGACTAGAAAATGTCAAAGCAAGAAACAACATTTGTAACATTTATAACATTGAGTCATAGAATGAAAGTTAGAATGAGAAGTTAGGAGCTATCTTGTTCAGCTCCTTCATCTTATAGATAAAGAAACTGACTGAGGGAAACCAGATGTATTCCAGTATCACTCAATTAAGTACAGATGTGAAGGACCTTGAAACACTGACAGAGCTTGAAGAGAGACATTAGAAGTGGACTGATCCACTCCTATAATTTGACAGCTAAGGAAATTGAGATAAGGTAACGTGACTTATTCAGGGTCATATAAGCAGTAAATAACAGAATAAGGATTCAATTCAAAATCTCTGCCTTCTGATTAGATCTGATATGGTCAAGGAATTTTTTGCCTCAGTCTCCTCTAGAAGCTATTCTCTGACCTCCTTAGCCCCTTAAGTCACTTTCACTTTCTGAATTTTTAGGTCAGATCATGATTACTTTTTTAAAAAATTATGATTACAGGAAGCAAGCTCTGAAGGTCAATTCTACACTGAAGAGGACAGACTCTTTTTCAACCTCAAAGGAATCAGGTAAAAATATAAAATACTATTCATTCTTTTATTCATCCAACAAACTCTTATTAAAGTAACTTCTCTCTGTAAATCATCAAATCATGTTGGGGGACATTGGGGATTTAAATAAGTCACAGTTCCTGCCCTCAAAGATTATCCTGACATTGGCTTTTCTGTTACAGCTCTGATCACATCCATCTGATGAACTCAGCATCAGGCTTATTCAGTGTAAGTCCGCTATCTTCAGAGACTGGTGTGAGAGCCTGGACTGAATTCCCTGAAAATGGGCTTATTCAAGGAAAAGGCAGCTGTCACAATGACTTGTCTTAGACCATTTCTCCCCAGACATCATCATGGCTTAGTCACTTCGGGTCCTGGGGATCAATCATGTGGATCAATTCCATTGATCTACATCAACTCCTGAGTGCTCATCATTGCCAAATGCTGTGAATAGGAACAAACAGGAGTACTTCTTTTTAAATGGGGTTTTAAATGTGAATTATGTAAACCATTGTCTACATTTTTCCACTTAGAGTGAAAAGCATGGACCACTGAACTTGGATTGGGTTTTAGAGGTCATGTAATTAAGTCTATATAAGCCAATTACATGTCAAAGGATGGTGACTTTTTATCTGTGGGAAGTGAGTGATGATGGTCAGTTTTATGTCAAAGGGATTTTTTCTATAGATCATGGATTGGAGAAGTTAAGATAGGGAAAAGGTAGGGAAAAATTGAAACCCAGATTAAAAAAAACTTTGTCTATGGGCACATATAGCCAAATAAGTCTGCTCAAATGTTGAGACTTGAATCTAGAGAACTACAGTCTCTCAGGCCAGGGCTTTTCCTATCCTCATCAAGTTATTTCACTTTGTTCATATAGATTTAGTCTTAGTGAAGTTGGGAGCATCCTTCTCTGAGTCATAGTATCCCTTTTGCTAAAAAAAAAAAGATTCTTAGACCTCTAGATCTCTACATTCTTCTTCAAATGACACTTTTACTTCTAATTCACTTATATTATGGATCTCTAAGAATCCTGTACTCTGACATTCTATAATTCCAAGGACAAGGTCAATGACTTCAATTCAATCTAATGAATTTTTAAGTGCTTACTATGTTTGGGGCCACATGGCTGGCAATGGGCTGCGCAAATATGCTAAATGACATGGCTTCTGCCATTTATGGAGCTTATATTCTATTAGGGGAGATAGAGTGTGATGAGGACAAAAGAAGGATCCAAGATAAAGTCTATGAACAAACTAAGGAGGAATGAATTCCCTTCATCCAGGAAGGGAGTAAAGATTTTGGGGAAGAAGCAGCACCTGAACTATAGAGTAATTAAGGAAAGATTTACACATGTTTCCTCTCTCAGGTTGGGTTCGTAGGAGAGAGATTTTCTCAAGGGTCATTAGGTTTCATGTAGGAGCCTTGATAAAGGCTATGATAGTGCCATCTTTTGTTCTCTCCATCCTCTTTTCCCTGGGACTACCATTAAGGATTCCTAACCTCTCCACCCCCAACAATAGCAATATACCAACTTTCAAATATGAGGGTTATCTTCTTACCTACTTTCCATAAGACATAATATTTTAGTTGTTCCATTTAGCAATAGGGATAAACTTTATTGAGTCATTCATTTTCCCTTTCCCCCCTCCTCCCCAAATCCCTCATAAACCTTCTTTCTCATCTATTTTCCCTGGGACTAACTGATTCCTAGAGGGTTATGGAGAAGAATCCCTGCATGGACAAAAGTATAAGGCTTCATTTTTCTTTGTTGCAGCCTGAACTTATGGGGAGCGTGATTAATGAAATCTTAACCTCTGTGTTGCTGCCAAACCAAAATGGTAAGGATAGCCCCTCAAAGTGGTCAGAGAAGGTGAAGCCTGTCATAGTCAAGGTGATCAGAGAAGGCTTCTTGGAGGAGACAAGATATTAGCTAGGCCTCGAAGAATGTGTAGAGTTTAGAGAGAAAATAGAAACAGTGAGAGGGGAACGTCTCCAGCAATGGCCAAGAAGGGAGAATTTATATGTAAGAGTTGTGGGTCATTGGGGAGACTGAACTGGGGGAATGGTAGGCAATTATGTAGGACCTAAGGCTTGAAATGAATGGAAAGAGGGAGATTGTACCAGATTTTGAAGGACCTCAGATGCCAATCTTATTACTTATTAAGTTTATTGTCCTTGGTATTAGGGGAGATAGAGTTAAAATAAAATATAGTTCCTATTCTTATAGAACTCATAGTTTAGCCTGAGTAATACTTATTATGTAAGTGCATTAGAGTATCAAACAAGATGCTAAATGACATTTAAGGAAGAATATGTTTTATGAAATAGGGAAGGGGAAAGAAGATCAAAGAAATGCCTAGAGAATATACATTTGAGTTGGGTTTTAAAGGATGGATATGAATCCCACGGTGGAAAAGGAATAAGGAGATTCTATAAAAAACAGATTAAGTGAAGGTAGAGGATTTTATCTCATAGCCCATGGGGAGTCATCAAGGGTGTTAGAACAAAGAAAAGCTATAAAAAAATGGGACTTTTCTCTTGAGCTGTCCAAAGGCGTGAATAGGAAGAGAAGGGTCATGGGAAGCTAGGAAAGTAGAGTGTCTGAGAGGCCTAGATTGGTGAGAGTGAGGATACCTCCATGGTGAGTTTTCAGATTTTGCCCTAAGAAACCTAAATCCTTCAAATGCAAATGGTGGATTTCTGGGCGTGGTCCTCTTCTCTGTCAAACATCTGTGCTTTGTTTAAGGTATATTTCGAAAGGGAATTCCCTTATCTATCCTTAAGGACATGGGATTTAATGAAGCCAAAGTGATTCCTGTCCAGGTGAGTAAGCCATTCTAGAAGTCCTTGATACTGCTTCTTTAGGGAGGTCTTATAGTGAAGAGGAAAGAATATTCATCTTTGAGGCAGAGAGAGGGAAAACCATTTGCCCAAAGTCACACAGTAAATCTGAGACAAGAATTTAGTTGCTCTAGATTCCCAAATCAAATCAATCAATAAACATTTATTAGATACCATCTATGTGCCAGGTACTCTGCTAAGTATTGGAGATACAAATAGAAACAAAGACAGTTACTAACACCAATGAGCTTATAATCTAATAGAGGAAGATAATATAATAATAAATGTTTCTGTAGCACTTACTATGTGCCAGGCATTGTACTAAGTGCTTACAATGTTTTATCATCCCCATAACAACCCTGGGAGATAGATGCTATTATCTCCATTTTTCAAATGAAGAAGCTGAGGTAAACAGAGGTTATGTGACTTGTCTTGGGTAATCCAGCTAGTAAATGTCTGAAGCAGGATTTGAAATCAGATCTTCCTTATTTCAGGCCTGACACTCTATCCACTGTGTCACTTAGCTTCTAGATAGTACACAAAAGAAAGCTGAAAAGTAGCGGATAGTCTTAAGGAGTGTGAAGGAAAAGGTATCAAGTACAGGGGCATGATGGAAAGCGTTAGAGAAATTCAAAAGTCAAGGTAACTAATGGGAAATATGGAGGAAAACTATGGTCAATGCCTTCCTGAAATAGAGGTCCCAAAGCCCAAGGCTTCCAGTCTTGGAACCAATTAAAGGAGCAAGAGATAATGAAGAGATGTATGAAGCAGGCAGGTTTGGTCTTACAGGATTATGAGATTTCGCAAAAATGAGTTTCCTGAAGAAGGAATCATAGTGCAAAGATCCAAAAAAGTTCAAAAGCAGTCTGGCATCCCATCTTTTTTCCACTGAACCATATGCTATCTCATACAAAAGCCACGTAACTGGATTTATTAGGCCATTAAACACACACACACACACACACACACACACACACACACACACACACACACACACACACTACCGTCACCATCACCATCACCATCACCTCCATGAACATCAATACATCACATAACACCAAACTTGGCTGTAACAGTTCAAAAAGAACTGTAAACTTCAACTGATCAAGCAACTCAGAGGGAAATTAAAGCAATTGTATGACCTCAAATTTTTCTCTTTGCCATGGCCATAGAGACCAGGACACTATCAACCTGACTCTTCATTAGTTCTCAGGCAACTGATTTTGCTCTGTCCTTAGTGACATTATTTATTTTTAAGGATAGCTCTTATCTCTCAGGCTGCAGCTCAACTAATTTTTCCACAGCAAGAAAACTCATATTCTTTAGCTAGTATTATCAGAGGAGCTGTATCCAATAAGAATGACATTTTGAAGCAAGTAGCATGACACAGTGGAAAGAATTCTGGGTTTGGAATTAGAGAACTTGGCTTTGAATCCATATTTTATCACTTAAAATAACTGTGGAATTTAGACAAGTCACTTGACTTTAGTTTCCCCATTTATAAGATTAGATTAGACTGGACTAGATTATTTCTTATATACCATCCATCTCTTAAAAGTTGGGTCTACCAAAGTATAAAAGAGTCTCTACAGGCTGAGTGAAAGACGTTCTGCTATTTGAGGATGATCCTAAGTGGTTTAGAGAGAAGACAGAAGGCTGGTCATTGGGATATTACTTGTTTTTAGCCATGGTGATTTTTAATGACAATCTACTAAGTCACAGAATGTTGTGATTCCCTCTATGTATTCCACCAATAAATTCATGGATCTGTGCTATTATGTGCTAGACATAGTCTTCTCATCTATGATCCTTGTCTGATTTGTCCTTTTCTAGGGTGCACTCCTGATCACTCCAGCCTAATTCTAGAACATCTGCCACTCCTGGCTCAGCAGATCCATCAACAAAAAGAAGCCAGAGGAGATGGAGATGATGACAGAAGGAGAGATCATCAAGTTTGCTCCTAAATTGGACTTGAGAGGAGCTGAGAATGGGAGAACACAAGAACTTCCCAGTCTGTAGCTATTCTAACTCATCAATAAACATGTCTGTCCCTGCACTGGTAGCATTCTTTAACTTCTCCCAGGAAGACAGGTGGATCCGGGGTCTGGCTTATTTTCACTCAGCTCTATTGACCATGTCTTGGCTGCTGGTGTGGGGATGATTTCTGAATGAAAAGAGCAGGTTGTTGATGTTAGCAGCACTATGTCACTGAACTAACAGTCCCAAGAGGCTTTATATTCACTCTTCTACTAACTGTGTGACCTTCAGTAAATCAAACTTTTCAACCTAACATTTTTCATCAAAAAACTTATTCACTATAGAAAACCAGGAAAATCTTTAAAGATGTTTATTGTTTCTTTTTGAGTTTACACACACACACACACACACACACACACACACACACACACACACAAATGTTCACATAAGGTATCACAAACCTTAAAGTACTTTATAGATACTATTACAATCTTTTCCCCTCCTCTCCCTTTGCCTTTCCCCCTGAGTTTCTGTTCTCTCTCTCCATGCATATGCATTGCCCACAAAAGTATTTTTCTAAGCCTTTTTGAAATGAAGGCAAATGGAACTAAAACAAGAAATTTTTGTCCCTGGGCAAGAGGTACAAAAGGTGTCTTTAGTTAAAGAGGCATAGGACACCCCTTGCCATCCAGGATGAGGAAGAAACAGACTAGGGGACCATCAGAAAGCTCCCAGAGTTAGCTAATCTCTTGTTAAATAGTTAAATAATGTTTAGCTGTTCCAGAGATCCCAAGTGGGTATGTGTGTGTGTAAGGCAGGGGGAGGAGATGCGGTAGAGATCTGAGACATTTGACAGATCCACCTGCCTCTCCCTTCCCTCTCCCACTGCCATGTTGGCACAGAGGCAATGTGCCAAATGCATCTCTTTCTTCCTGCTAATGGTGAGTGGGGGCTGGCCTAGCCTAAGCAGAAGGGAGGAGAAATGGCAAAGGTCCAATATCTTCTGCCAAATTTGAAGCTTAGATGAGCATTCCTGATTTGGGGCCAAGTGAGTGTATACCACATAGTCTGAATAGAACCATGTTTGAGGAAGGGTGGGAGTAGTTGTGCAAAATAGCTGGACAAGTGCTTCATTACCAGGATGTATGTGGCCAAGGAAAGGGCATGGACCTGTCCATGAGACCACCCTCACATCACTCCTGTATCCATATGGAGATCCTAACAATCATCTCCTGAAGCTCTTTGAGGAGGCTCAGGCATTTAGAAGAAGTATTGGGACTCTTACAAAGCAGGAAGGCAGTGGAAACTCCTGGCAACACCATACCCTCATGCTGACCAGATGACTTTCCCAACCCTTCTCTGCAGCGACCTATTGTTCTATTTGTCTTCTTGGGCTAAATCTCCTATCCAAGACCTTTCCCTGTGGGGAGCCAGGATGGGCAGGGTGATGGATATTCAAGGATTCTACTCATGCTTTCCCTTACCCTGGGTCCAGACACTTGTCCATTCAAGCACAGAATTTTGCCATTAAATTGCTGTGAGATACTGAACAGGTTCCTCCTCATTCTGGGCCTCCTTCATTTGTAAATGGAGATGATTTGACTACTAGCATACTCTGGATCTTTTGGCTCAAGCAATTGTGATCTTAAAACCTATGATTCAGGAACTATCCACTATTCATATTTCTAGACTCTATATCCATGCTTGACCTGGATGGGCCCATTTAAAAATATATTTAAATTAAAAAAAAAAGATATCTTTCAACCACTTCCTGGACATTGGTGATAGTGTGAGTAATGTCTATTTGCCAGAAGATACAGATATGAATACTCAAACCAGGAACTAAAGGTAATAAAGAGGTCCCTGAGTAAGGAATACCAGTGTGGGCATTTCTATAATACTCCACTCTCATGTTTTCATGTATGTATCCCCCTCCTGCAGGGAAAGGACTTGGATAGGGGACCTAGCCCAAGAGGACATATAGATCAATGGGTCACTGCAGAGAAGGATTGGGAAAGTCATCTGGTCAGCATGAGGGTATGGTGTTGCCAGGAGTTTCCACTGCCTTCCTGCTTTGTAAGTCCCAATACTTCTTCTAAATGCCTGAGATACCTATGGGAGAATTGATTTTTCAGTACCCAGGGCAAAACCCTGATAACCCTTCTATACTTATAGGTCTAAGGGTATATATTACATCTAGGCTTTCCAGAACTATACAATAACTGTATAAATGACCATGATAAATGTAGTCATGATAATTGTTGTGGGAGAAGTGCCTTGAAGAAACTCTCTCGCCTTCTCATACCAGAAGATGATTCTGCTCCTAGGATGGCATCCTTTAATTGGCTAACTTACATTTTAAAGAAAGTGTCCTGGTCAGCCAGGGCATTATTTCATTATTTCATTGCTCTTTAGCATACATTCCTCCTGCATCCCACTCCCTCTTTTTTCTTTCTTTTATATGTTGTCTTTTTCCATTAGAATGTAAGCTCCTTGAGGAAAGGAAGTGGTTTCCTGTCTCTGTATTCCCAACACAGCACAGTGCCAGGAACATACTGGACACTTAATTAATACTTGTTGACTCAGAAGAAAGGCCCTCCATCTGACATATTGTGAGGGAAGGAATGCATCTTACCCTCCTTCATACACACACACACACACATACACAGCAACATAAGGTCATGTTCACAGGAAGTATAACATTCTCTTCACCCTCCATCGTTATGATTCACAATTTAAGAGAAAGTAGTCCGGGATCTGGAGGAGCAATCCATGACCAGAGCACAGAGGAGACTAATGAGTTAATATAAGGATAGAATCCACATTCATGTCTGTCCTCCTTTATTTATCTTTTCAAGGAAAAGTATGTTCATAATAGGGTCCATGTGGAGGAATGGAAAGGCTTCTGGAGTCAATTGCAGAAAAAAAAAGAAAACATTTCTGTCCTTAACTACTTCTGTGATCATGGATCAATCACTTAAATTCTCGGAGATCAGTTTCTGATTTAGTAAAACAAGGGCTTTGTTGCACACAGTCACCCTCAAGGTCCCTTCTAACTTTGTTCCTCTGAATTTTAAGGTTTTTCAGAGCAGTTTCCCAACAATTCTATGAAATGGATAATGTGAGCATTACTATTTCTATTTTGCAGATGAGAAAATCGAGGTGTAAGAAGGAAGAAAAGTCTCTATCTATCTCTGTGTCTCTGTCTCTCTGTCTCTCTCTGTCTCTCTCTCTGTCTCTCTCTCTGTCTCTCTCTCTCTCTCTCTCTCTCTCTCTCTGTCTCTCTCTCTCTCTCTTTCTCTCCTCCCTCCCTCCCTCCCTCCCCCCCCCCCTCTCTCTCTCTCTCTGCCTCTCTCTCTCTCTCTCTCTCTCTCTCTCTCTCTCTCTCTCTCTCTCTCTCTCTCTCGCTCTCTCTCTCTCTCTCTCTCTCTCTCTCTCCTCTCTCTCTGGCTCTCTCTCTCTCTCTCTCTCTCTCTCTCTCTCTCTCTCTCTCTCTCTCTCTCTCTCTCACACACACACACACACACACACACACACACACACACACACACAGCTAGAAAATGAAAGAGTTGGTATTTTCTTCCAAGACTTTCCACATCTGACTTGTGCTAAATCATACTGATTGACATGCGATCTATGTCTAAATCTTCTCAAGCTGTACAAAGGTCCTCTGCCTAAGAGAGGTGGATTCTGGAGACCTGGGTTCTGCCATTAAATTTTCCTGTGATGTCACACAAGTGTCTTCCTCAGCCTGTTTCTAAATGGTGGCTCTTGACCTAGCTAAGCTCAATGGATCCTTCGGATCGGGCGTACCAGAGTCTTATGACTCTGTGGTTGTCCTTTTTCCCAGCGTGGCGGCTGGCAGCAGGATCAGAGCAGGACAAGGGCCTCCTTGTTCTGGGGTGGACTGTGATGTGAGAGGCTCAGTCAGCCCATGTCATCCAGGGGGTGATTACACGAGATTGGATTGCATCTGGTGTTGAAAGAAATGATGTTTTCTCAACAAAGACTAACACAGAGTTTCGAAAATTCATGTTAGGAACAATAGGATTGAATATCTTTGGTGAATCCACAGAGGAAAGAATGGGGCCCAGAGGGCCTGGGCAGCTTAAGTCAACAAAGGTCCTATTTCCATGGACAAACACCTTAATTTAACCTTGAATTGCTCCCTAAATCAAAGCTTTTTTCTTTACCTTTTTTGGAGCGTGGGTCATTTTGACAATATAGTAATGTTGGAGTCTTCAGAATGTTGGGTTTCTTTTTGCCCTTAATAATATATTTTTTTCCAATTACATGTAAAGATAGTTTTCAACATTCAATTTTGTAAAATTTTGAGTTCCAATTTTTCTCCCTTCTTTCCTTCCCTTCTCCTTCCCTAGGAAAGCAAACAATTTCTATAGGTTAATAGCTATAGGTTATACATGTACAATAATCATATTAAATATATTTCCAATTAATTATTTTGTGAAAGAAGAATCTAAACAAAAGGGAAAAACAATAAGAAAAAAAAAGTGAAAATGGTATGCCTTGATCTGCACTCAGACTTTCTCTGGATGTGGATGGCATTTTCCCATCCCAGAACTTTTGAGATTGTCTTGAATCATTGTATTGCTGAGAAGAGTTAAGTCTATCATAGTTGATCATTGCACAATGTTGCAGTTAGTACACACAATGCTCTGGTTCTGCTCACTGTGCTCAGTATTGTTGAGGTTGGGAAGGAACTCCCAAAGGTTGAGGGTCTTAGAACCGATGTCTTGTGGTGTCTCAAAGGAATTTTCAGGCTTGAACCCACATCCAAATCAAGAGGCAAAGTTTATTGTAATTGTAATGCCAATGGAAGTGAGCTAAGTTCCAAAAGAATTTAGCAAAGAACCAAGAGCAACAAGACAAATTTATCCAGTTCTTCATGTCCTTGATATGCTAATTTTATGGCCTAGAGTTAGAAGTGAGGAGTGGTCTCAGGAATTTTGTTATCACTGACCAGCAGATTATGTATTTGACAGTCAACAATGTTTATACAACTATTCTAAGGCTAGAAGACTTTAGAATCATTGACAGACAGATTGTCAAAACACTCAAAGGTCAGTGGGTCTCAGGATCACTAATGTATCTTCCCTAAAGTCTAAAGGAAGAAATATTATTATATTCCTAGGCCAGGAGACTTTTACAATTATTGATAAATGGATGTTAGAACAGAAAAACTCTAAAATCAGGGGATCTTAAAATTATTGCCATATTTCCCCTGGAAGCTATACAAATCAGTATCAGTATGTAAGTCCAGGTTTTTCTGAAATCCTTCTGCTTATTATTTCTTAAATAACAATAATATTTTATTACATTGATATACCATGGCTTGTTCAGCCATTCCCAATTGATAGTCATTTCCTCAATTTCCAATTCTTTGTCACCATAAAAATTGATGCTAGAGATATTTTTGCACATCTGGGTTCTTTTCCCTTCTTTATGATTGCTTTGAGATACAGCCCTAGGAGTGGTATTGCTGGATGAAAAGAAGTACACTATGCCAAAGGGCATAGTTCCATATTGCTCTCCATAATGGTTGCATCAATTCACAATTCCACCAACAATGCATTAGTGTTTTAATTTTCTCACATCTTCTCCAACATTTATCTTTTTTTCTTACAATATTAACAAATCTGATAGGTGTGAAGAATTGTTTTAATTTGGATTTCTCTAATCAATAGTGATTTGACCATTTTTTTCATATGACTATAGATAGCTTTAATTCCATTGTCTGAAAGCTGCCTGTTCATACCCTTTGACTACTTATCAATTGGATAATGACTTGCATTCTTGTATTTCTCCATATATTTTAGAAATGGCCACTGGCTATACTGGCTATACTGGCTATAAAAATTGATTCCTAGCCTTTTGCTTTCCTTCTAATCTTAATTGCATTGGTTTTGTTTGTGCAAAAGCTTTTTAATTTAATGTAATCAAAATTATCCACTTTGCATTTCAAAATGTTCTGGTTTTTGGTCACAAATTCTTCCCTGCTCCATAGATCTCCATAGAACAGGCAAACTGTTCCTTACTCTTTTAAATTTTTGTAGAGTATCACCCTTCAGATCTAAATCATGTTCCAATTTCAACCTTTGATATAGCTTGTGATTGGTCTATGCCTAATTTCTGCCATACTATCTTTCAGTTTTCCCAGCAGTGAGTGCTTGTTCTAAAAACTGGAATCTTTGGGTTTATCAAACTGTAGTCATTTAATATGTATCTTGTAATACCTAACCTACTTCCACTGATCCACCACTATTAGCCAGCCAAATAGTTTTGATGATTGTTGCTTTATAATATAGCTCTAGAACTGGTACAGCTAGGCCACCTTCCTTTACCTTTCTTTGATTATTTCCTTTCATATAGAATGTTGTTTTTAAATTCATTAAAAATTACATTGTATCAAAAAAGGAAAAGGAAAAATAAAAATGTAATTTTTTCCCCTGATTCAACTTTATGCCTTTCATGAAATTTATCCCCAGGTTAGGAGCCTCTTGTTCTAGAATATTAAGTTCCATCAAACACACAATGCAA
This sequence comes from Sminthopsis crassicaudata, assembly GCF_048593235.1. Classification (NCBI taxonomy): domain Eukaryota; kingdom Metazoa; phylum Chordata; class Mammalia; order Dasyuromorphia; family Dasyuridae; genus Sminthopsis; species Sminthopsis crassicaudata. Next base: position 450,088,155 of record NC_133618.1, on the reverse strand, counting down.
AATGGACTGGATCTGGAACCCAAAGACTTAAATTCTAGCTGAATACTTGAAGGCAGCTCTTAGCCTCCCATACCATGCAAGATATTGCTACTTAAGATTCAATATCTGAGCCTAATTGAGGACCACTAAGAACCTTGTGAATTCACCAAATGATGTTATGAAAAAATGCACAAAGATCCCCTGCCAGATTCACTGTCCATCACTTGAGAGCAAGTTCTTCATTTTATCCTTGAGAGCTCCCTGCACCCAGCAGCACAGTCCATATAGAGAGGAACCCAGGAAGTCCAATGTTTGGTGTCATGGAAAGAGCACTGAGTTTGGAATCAGACTATTGAAATTGGCAGTGCACTGGCTCTTACAAATTATGTCACCTCTGGGGAAAAAAAAGTGATTCCCCTCTGTGACTTCCAGTTTATTCCCCATAAAAATAATGAACTTGAAGTACCTTCAAGCTCCAATGTTCTTTATTGTTGTTTGTCCTTTCTTCTCAAAGAAGACTGACATCAGGGAAGTGAATCCATGAACACTGAATGAATGATTGAATGAACGAATACATGAAACACAATATATATAATTATAATTATAACATATATATATATATATATATATATAATTATATATAACATATATAATTATAATTAATTATAATTACTATAAATTTATGTACTCCAAAAATTCCTCTGATTCTTCTATACCTGTGTTTCCCTGTGTAACAAGCTACAGCCCTCCCTCAAACACAATTCACTGGCATATTAAGACATCACTTCCCTGATATCATGATCCTCTTGGATAGCAAAGGACAAATAACAACAGGACCTATTTCCTAATCAATTTTTTTTTCTTCCTACCACATTTCTCCTTATTCCTTTCTTCCCAGCTCCTTTTTTGGACCTTCTCCTTTTACCCACCTTCCCCTATCTACTTATATCTGGAAACTTCTAGCTGATTAGTACCTCCCTGCCTAAGACATTGAACTGTGAAAAACATTCAGATATATCTAAATAGAACCTTTCCCATTCCTATAAAATCCTTGACCAATCCATGAGCTTTCTAAATTCCACTCACCTTCCATTTTTCAGACCCTAGGAGCTGCCCTAACTATTGAACTTCGTGAACTACTCAGGATCATGAACTTGGAATTATTGACAGACATAGATCCTTCCCCTTTTCCTGTTATAGCCTGAAGACTTGACTTCCCCAAATTCTCTGGTGATATCCCTAATTATATCTCTTCTGGGCTGGGCTTTGCATGTGTTAATCCTCACTTACAGGAGTTTGAAGAAGTCAGTTCTGGCCCCTTAGTGAGAGACTCATTAGGTTGTCTGGTATTCCTCCTTTTTTGTCCTACATTCCTATTCATCTAGGGAAGAAGGGGAGAGTGTTTGATTTTCTCTTTGGGACCTTCTCTTAAATATTTCAAAGCATACAAATAAAAGGTTCTATCCTGTAATTCTTTCTAATCTTTTAATTTTGAGGATAGGTAGCTGATTTTGAATTCCAGATCTTATACTTATTACATTTATGAATTTGGGGAATCAATCAAAAATCAATTATTAAGTACTTACTTTATGTTGTTGAGTTATTTATGTTGTATCTGACTCATCATGACCCAATTTGGGAGGATTTTCTTGACAAAGACACTGTAATAGTTTTCCATTACTTTCTCTAGTTCATTTTACACTTGATGAACTGGAGCAAATAGGATTAAGTGATTTTCCCAGGATCACACAGTAAGGACAGATTTGAACTGAAGATGACTCTTCCTGCCTCCAGTTCTGACATTCTATCCACTGTACATCTAGCTACTTCTACCTACAATATGCCAGGTACTATGCCTTGTACTAGGAATACAAGATCAAAAAACAAAAATAGTACTCCCCCATCAAGGAACTTATTTTCTGGGGGAAAAATATACACCCATATCTGTAATCACAAATATATGCAAGTAAATACAAGGGGATAAGAGGGTATACAAGGAAGTAGTAGCTGAAGATATTAGGAAAGTTTTCCTCTAATAGGTAGTCATTGAATTTAGTTTTTAATTTAAATTTATTTTTTTATTTACAAAAGAGTGAAAATGCTATGTTGTGGTCCACACTCAGTTCCCATAGTTCTTTCTCTGGATGTAGATGGCTTTCTTCATTACTAAACAATTGGAACTGGTTTGAATCATCTCATTGTTGAAGAGAACCTCATCCATCAGAATTGATCGTCATATAGTATTGTTGTTGAAGTGTATAATGATCTCCTGGTTCTGCTTATTCCACTCAGCATCAGTTCATGTAAGTCTCTCCAGGCCTCTCTGAAATCATCCTGTTGGTTGTTTCTTTTTTTTTTTTTCAAAGAATAAATCATACAAACAATTGATAATTTTATTAAAGAAAATGACAATGAGAACATACAAAGTCTTGAGGATACAGCTAAAGTAGTACTTGGGGAAGAATATATATATATATGTGTGTATATATATGTATATATATACATATATATATATAAAGAAAAGGCAGATCAATAAATTGGATATGCAAATATAAAAAAAAACAACAGCAACAAAAGCTAGAATAACTAATTGAAAAAAAACACACCACCAAATTGAAAACCTGTTGGTTGTTTCTTACAGAATAATAATATTCCATAACATTCACATACCATAATTTAATCAGTCATTCTCCAATTGATGGGCATCCACTCATTTTCCAGTTTCTAGTCATTACAAAAAGGGATGCCACAAACATTTTTGCACACATGGGTCCCTTTCCCTCCTTTAAGATCTCTTTAGGATATAAGTCCAGTAGTAACACTGCTGGATGAAAAGGTGTGCACAGTTTGATAACTTTTTGAACATAGTTCCAAATTGCTCTCCAGAATGGTTGAATTTGTTTACAGTTGTACCAACAATGTATCAGAGTCCCAGTTTTCCTACATCCCCTCCAATATTCATCATTATTTGTTCCTATCATCTTAGCCAATCTGAGAGGTGTGTAATGGTATCTCAGAGTTGTCTTAATTTGCATTTCTCTGATCAATAGTGATTTAGAGCACCTTTTCATATAACTAGAAATGGTTTCAATTTCTTCATCTGAAAAATGTTCATATTCTTTGACCATTTATCATTTGGAGGATGGCTTGAATTCTTATAAATTTGAGTCAATTCTCTATATGTTTTAGAAATGTGCCTTTATCAGAACCTTTGAATGTAAAATGTTTTCCCAGTTTATTGCTTCCTTTCTAATCTTGTCTGCATTAGTTTTGTTTGTACAAAAACTTTTTAACTTAATATAATCAAAATTATCTATTTTGTCATCAATAATGATCTCTAGTTCTTCTTTGGGCACAAATTCCTTTCTCCTCTACAGATCTGAGAGGTAAACTATCCTATGCTCTTTGAATTTGTTTATAGTATCATACTTTATGTCTAGATCATGAACCCATTTCAACTTTATCTTGCTACAGCGTTAGGTGTGGGTCTGTGCCTACCTTCTGCCATGCTAATTTCCAATTTTCTCAGCAATTTTTGTCAAATAGTGAATTCTTATGCCAAAAGCTGGGATCTTTAGGTATGTCAAACACTAGATTGTTATAGTTATTGACTATATCGTCCTGTGAACCAAACCTATTCCACTGATTAACTAGTCTTTTTCTTAGCCAATACCAAACGGTTTTGATGAGCATTGTTTTATAATATAGTTTTAGATTTGGTACAGCATGGCCACCTTCATTTGATTTTTTTTTCATTAATTCCTTTGAAACTCTTGACCTTTTGTTCTTCTATATGAATTTTGTTGTTATTTTTCTAGCTCATTAAAATAGTTTCTTGGGAGTTTGATTGGTATGGCGCTAAATACATAGATTAGTTTAAGTAGTATTGTCATCTTTATTATATTCTCTTGACCTATCCAAGAGAATCACTTACCTGTTTTTATTTTTTATTTTCAAAACCTTGCATACCTTCTCCATCTCATCTTTTTAAGGATGAGATGCAGGCCGATGCTGAAATCTGAGCAATTTATGGTATATAATGTAATACAATACAATGTTACAGGCAACATATGCCAGCAAACATTTAATGAGTACTTACTCTATTCAGAACTCTAGATCTGGTGTTCAAAGACATTCAATGTTTAGGGAAGAAGCATGGCCTCATAGGGAGAAAAAAGTCTATACAGATAAGTAATGCAAAGTAGGCATGGTTAGCAAATGTTTAATTGAATAAATGAATATTACATGAGAACATCCATGAATTTTCCTTGTAACTCAGCCACTTAAAGAATGATCTCACTTGAAACTTCATCATCAATACAAGTTCTACCTCCATATGATCTTGAACTCTGAAAGTTTCCCTTTTGGATAAAAATCTCCTGTCCATCAATCTCTTCCTGTGCTTCAGTACTCTAGAACCTATTCCTTCTGACTACAGCCTTCATTCCCTCTACCCCCTCCCTATTTCCCTAGTTTATCATCTACTCTGCCCCTATTTCCTTCCCTTAATAATCTTGACCTTATAAGTCAAATTCTATTTGCTCACTAGTTAATCTCTACACTGTCCTTTGATTCCTTTGCCCCTTTGCTCTTTGGAATTGCTGACCTGACAAATCTCATCCTTGACTTATTCCCCTCCCCACCATTCGCCTTCTCATTTCCTTCTCAATTTCCTGTTGAATGCTGATAAAGGATGTCACGAAGATGCCATGCCACCACTTCAACTTGGTCCAATACAAATTTATGTTATCTTATCTCAACTATATCCTCACCTTTGCATGCCAAATGCTTTATTATCCCCTGATTGATTCCCTATGACTTTTTCAGGACTTCCCTTCCCCTTTCATGCTCCCTCTGTAACTCTTCCTCCATCTCTCTGGGAGTGCTTCTTACCTCCAGACAAAACCAGGCTCTTTGCTTTGAGCCCCCTTCCATATCTCAAATCCCCTTTCATAATCCACCCAAATTGTCTCCTTTTAATAGTCTTTGAAGAAAAATACCCTTCTCTTTACCAAAGTTTACCTCTCTCCTTATATTTTTGATCCCAGCCTTTCTCATCTCCTCTGGGAACTTGCTCCTTTGATTATTCACTCTCATGTTAAGCATTTCTCTATCTAACAGCTTTTTCTATGGCCTATAAGCATTTTCACATTTCCCCCATTCTTTACAAATCTTCTCTTGACACTGACATTCAATCAAGTTATTTCTCCATCCTTTCTCCTTATCCCTAGGAATTCTTGCTCTTAGGTGTGGTTGAACTTATAAAACGTCCTTTATCTTAATCATCTTCACTTTCTCACCACCTACTCACTGCCAAGCTCTGGTCATCTGTTTTTTGACTCTTTCACTAAAATGAAATTTCTTTTTTAGATTTACCAACTCTCCCTCAAAAACTTTCTGTGTGGGAGCAACTAGATGGTGCAGTGGATAGAGCACCAACCCTAAGTCAGATGGATCTGAGTTCAAATCTGGCCTCAGACACTTAACACTACCTAGCTATGTGACCTTGGATGAGTCACTTAACAACAACAACAACCAAAAAAAACAACCTTCCTGTGGTTCTCTATTGCCTTTAGTTTCACATAACTCATTTTTATAAATTGTATGTTTCAGCCAAACTGGTCTTTTCTTCAGTCCCCAAATTCAACACATCCCCTTCCCTCACTGCTGTAGTGCAAGATTCTCCCATTTCTAGAATGCATTCCCTCCTCAATACCACCTCTCAGAATGCTTATCTTTCTTCCAGGGTCAATTCAAATGCCACCTCCTCTGTGAAGCTTGTTCAGTTTTCTCCTAGTTATTAAAACTCCCTCCCTTCTCAAATTACTGGGAGAGGGAGGAAGTATCACAGAAGGCATTACTAACTAGAAGGATCCTAGAATCTTAGCCTTAGAATTGAAAAGGACTTTAGAAGTTCATGAAGTTCAATCTCCTTATTTTGTAGATAAGGATGCTCGGGTACAGATTGGCTAACTGATTTACCCAAGATCACATAGGTTGTAAGCAGAGGAGGTGAGTCTTGAGTCAGGGTCTCTGATTCCAAATAGAACACCTTTTATACTATACCATTTTGGTTAGGAAGACCTCATGGAAGAGGTGACATTCGAATAGGGCTTAGAAGAGGGAGAAGTCATCCTCCTTCCCCATACACGTATCCAAAAAGATGAGAAAATGTATTTGTTCCTTTCTTTGTGAGATGGCAGAATGGGGACTATGAGTGTGGACCATTGCTATCAAACTCAGTTCATATACTAGTTAGTTTTATCTTTGCTTTCATAAATGCTTTTTTACCTTATTTTTTATACTTTCTTCATAAGAATAGACCTCTTGGTTGGGGAGAAAGAAAAAATATATTCAAAAGTGAAAGTAATGCAGGATAACAAAGAAAAAAGAAGAAAAAGGAATGGGTTATAGTTCAACAGACAAAAGAGAGAAGGACATCTGAGGCATAGAAACTAGCATGAAAACAAAAGCAAAATTGATTTCACATGGAAATCATTAGACATGGAAGACATGAAATTCTATTAGCCAAATCAAATACAAATAGAGATGATTAATACATAATATTACTTGATGGACTGTACATATTAGAAGAGTAGAAACGAAGGAAACTGGAATTTATTAAGTAATAAGCACTTTATAAACATCATCCCATTTGATCTCTATGACATCCCTAGAGTGTAGGTGCTATATTATCATCCTTATTATATAAATGAGGAAGCTGAAGCAAACAGAGGTTAAGTGACCTATCCAGTGCAGAGAGATAGTAAATTTGCGAGGCCAGATTTGAACTCATGCTTAGTATTCTATCTACTGTGTCACCTAGCTGCCTGTGGAATAGTAACCAATGAGTAAAAAGCAACTCGAGGTCTGAGAAGGAAAGTTGTTACCAAAAGAGTAAAGGAGTATATGTGTTATGGAAGCTTAATGGCATTTGAATTGGGTTTTATAGACAAGTAGAAATTCAACAAGTTAAGGAGAAGAAGAGGACCATGGTGGTTGAGAGGGGGAGGGGGGACTAAGGAGCTGGGTAGTTTCTAACATTCCAACATATTCTAAAAGCCTTCCCAGCTCCACAATTCCATTTTCTAAGGACCTTTCCAGCTCTGAAAATATGAATTTACCGTGATCTGACTGATTATTCATCACAGGGTTTAGAGCAGAATTGACCTTAGAGATCATTTCACTTAAATCTCCTCATCTTTTTTTTTTAAGTATAAGTATAATGTCCATACAGTTATTTTGCTGTACAAAAGGAATTGGACTTTGAAACAGTGTATAATTAGCCTATGAAGGAAATCAAAAATGCAAGTGGACAAAAATAGAGGGATTGTGAATTCTATGTAGTGGTTCATAGTCATCTCCCAGAGTTCTTTCACTGGGTGTAGCTGGTTCAGTTCATTACTGCTCTATTGGAGCTGATTTGTTTCATCTCATTGTTGAAGAGGGCCACGCCCATCAGAATTGGTCATCATATAGTATTGTTGTTGAAATATACAACGATCTCCTGGTCCTGCTCATTTCACTCAGCATCAGTTCCTGTAAGTCTCTCCAGGCCTTTCTGAAATTATCCTGCTTATCGTTTCTTACAGAATAATAATATTCCATAATATTAATATACCACAATTTATTCAGCCATTCTCCAATTGATGGGCATCCATTCAGTTTCTAGTTTCTGGCCACTACAGAGAGGGCTGCCACAAACAGTCTTGTACATACATAAACCTCCTCATTTTTCAGATAAGAAAAGTGAAGCCCATAAAGGGGAAATCATCTGTCCAAGGTCACAGAGATAGTAATTGTGTGGCTCTAGACAGTCCTGCTGCTCATGCTAGGAGGGGCACCCCAAGTCTGTCAGGGACTCCAAAGAGGGGAAAAAGTGGGGCTTGGAGTAGCTCCACCTTTCCCCTCTCAATAGAACAGGAGCTGCTACTAGGAAACAGTTTTCTGAGCAGATTATGCAGTTAGACCAAGGTAGGCAACCTGGACTCTTAGAGGCCAGATATCAAAATGCAAGGTCCTTGTAAGTATGCTGAAATACTAATTAAGGAACTGGGATTACAGGAGTGGAAAAAAGAAGCAGAGAGACTGCCAGTCCCAGGACAGGTGTCTGATTTCTGGTTGTTTCTAAAGAATAATCCCCAAAACTGAGTCTGCCAGGACAATTCCAGCAGAATAAGGGATTTCAAAGTTAAAACCAGCAAATCATAGTCCAGTAAATTTTAAGCAAGGAGTAAAAACGAAAAGGACTGTTTAAATAATTTGCAGCTAAATCTGAACTAATGAGATAGGGGACAAGGCAGAAGTGCCTAAGAAAAATACATCAGTTTTCCCAATTTCTGAACCAATTTCAACCATTTTCTTCCTCCCCTTTTTTTTTCTCATGGAAAGGAATTATTAAATGACCATTTCCCATATAAATTCCAAGAGTGAATCAAAATTCCTATCCATAACACACTAGTATGGTAAATTTCTTAAAAATCCCTCAAACATACAGCAATAGTTGCACAGTTTTAACAAATTTCAGTTTTAACAAATCTTAAACACAGTGATACAGTTAAAATTTTCCACAATATCAGTCCAAATTACATCAGGAGCAGTGGTCTCTCAAAAACTGCTTGAATATCCACAGACAAAAATATTCAATAACAGATAGATGACCATGGTAAATTCTCAGGATATAATGATTACATACAACCAGATTGGAAATAGCAAGGTATGACATAATTGAATTGCATTAGCAGTTTCTTACTGACCATTGCTCTGATCATAGAAATTAGTTATAGGAGGGAAAAATGCAGGGACACAACCATAACATAAGTAATTAAAACTAAACTTTCAGCAAAACAGGATAAAACACCTTTAGTTAATTTTACTCCAGTTAATTGTCCCACTAACTGTCAGAAGGTGGAGCTTTAAAATTCCCAAATAGCATTAACTATAAGCCCAAGGAATTTTACTTCCAATAACAAATTCCATTAGCTGAAGTTTCAGATAAATCCTAAACAGATATTGACCATAACCTTATATTTATAACAATAAGAATTTGTCTCAGTAAATTCACTTCTTTCATATCTAAGTAGATGGTTCCGTAAGTCAACATTATACATACAAGTCAGTTTGCTTTTAAAAAATGCCTGGAAGGATTGTATTCGCAAGGTAAAAATAATCTGGATAGAGAAACAAAACAAAACAAAACAAAAAAAATAAAAAAACAATGCTCTCAGTTTACACTCATTTCCCAGTGTTCCTTTTCTGGATGTAGCTGATTCTGTCCATCATTGATCAATTGGAATTGGATTAGCTCTTCTCTATGTTGAAGATATCCACTTCCATCAGAATACATCCCCATACAGTATCATTGTTGAAGTGTATAATGATCTCCTGGTTCTGCTCGTTTCACTCAGCATCAGTTGATGTAAGTCTCTCCAAGCCTCTCTGTATTTCTCCTGTTGGTCATTTCTTACAGAACAATAATACTCCATAAAATTCATATACCATAATTTACCCAACCATTCTCCAATTGATGGGCATCCGTTCATTTTCCAGTTTCCAGCCACTACAAAAAAGGGCTGCCACAAACATTTTGGCACATACAGGTCCCTTTCCCTTCTTTAGTATTTCCTTGAGATATAAGCCCAGTAGTAGCACTGTTGGGTCAAAGGGTATACACATTTTGATAACTTTTTGGGCATAATTCCAGATTGCTCTCCAGAATGGTTGGATTCTTTCACAACTCCACCAACAATGTAGCAGTGTCCCAGTTTTCCCACATCCCCTCCAACATTCATCCTTATTTGTTGCTGTCATCTTAGACAATCTTACAGGTGTGTAATGATATCTCAGAGTTGTCTTAATTTGCATTTCTCTGATCAATAGTGATTTGGAACACTCTTTCATATGAGTGGAAATAGTTTTAATTTCATCATCTGAAAATTGTCTGTTCATATCCTTTGACCATTTATCAATTGGAGAATGGCTTGATTTCTTATAAATTAAAGTCAATTCTCTGTATGTTTTGGAGATGAGGCCTTTATCAGAACCTTTAACTGTAAAAATGTTTTCCCAATTTGTTACTTCCCTTCTAATCTTGTCTGCATTAGTTTTGTTTGTACAGAAACTTTTTAATTTGGTGTAATCAAAATTTTCTATTTTGTGATCAATAATGGTCTCTAGTTCTCCCTTGGACACAAACTCCTTCCTCCTCCACAAGTCTGAGAGGTAAACTATCCCATATTCCTCCAATTTATTTATGATTTCGTTCTTTATGCCTAAATCTTGGACCCATTTTGATCTTATCTTAGTATGTGGTGTTAAATGTGAGTCCATTAAAAGAAACATTTTCAAAAGGACAAGGAAAAACTATTACTTTCAGAAGGCCTTTAAATGATGGGCATAACCTCAGGATACAATCAATTAAACGTACAGAATACCAGTTCTACAGAAAAGAATCTGAAAGTTTCTTTAAAAATAGCCTTTAAACTTTTAGAAATAGCTCTACTAAATTATAGATCAGTTAACTTAAAAGCAGGCCTATCTCTTGAAATCTGGAACACAATTAGTGTGGGGGGGAATTCCACATGGCATCCCTTTCCCCCACTCCACTTCTAAAGAGACAAGGGGGAGGGAAGGCAAGCTAACCTTCACCCCAGCTTAACTAAGCCATCAGTAGCTGAAGTCAAAGAGAGCAGTGGGGGTGAGTTTAAACTTCAACTTTGAAGACAAAAGATCCCTACTCCACCCAACATTTAAAGTAACAGAGAGTAGTGGGGTGGGGTGTGGGGGTGAGAATTCCATGTGGCCACCCTTCCCAAAGGACTTCTGCTAAGCTCCAACTTTGGCCACAGTTGGAGCCTTTAGAAAAGTCAGATCTTCCTTTACCTAATTAGAGGCATGTGACACCTTTCAGGCAAGTTAACAGAACTTTCCTCCTCCAACAAGATCTTAAGATCTTACATTCAAAGATAACTAAATCTAGCCTGCATAGGCAACAGTAAAATTATTTCCCACAATTTTAAAACTTCCCAAAAGAATACTCAGAACAAATCTGGCATGCAAAGCAACAGTAAAATTATTTCTTACAATTTAAAAACCATCCTAAAATTCCAAATCAGATGTTTCTCTAGCCAGAGTTCAAAGAAATTAGCATAAACTCATTTTGTTCTCCAGAGTCCTTATTTAGGCTAGATCAACTCAAGCCAAGCCTGAATTTTAAACTACCAGAGTGCCAGGTTTTCAAAATTCACAAGCAAATTTTATACTAAGTACAGTTGCAGCATTGAAATAACCAATTCCCAAATTTCTTAATTTAGAAGAGCTCTGAACCAACAGGACAGACAAACAGTCACACAGAACACACAGACATAGACTAAGCAGTTATAACATTTAACACACAGACCAGAGGCTATCTGGAAAGGAAAGGCCTAAGGGAAGTTGTCAGCTCAAGAGACTTCCCTCCCAGTTTGGCACATTTCTCTGCCTTCACAGAGAATGGCCAGATTAAAACCAGATAGTACCAAAAGTTACTCAGAACCAGGTAGTTCCAAAAGGCACTCGGGTACCAAAGGGTACTTCAGATGTAGCCATGTAGCCTCCTACTGGCACTTCCCAGAGTTGTGTGGCTCGTCAGGCCAACTTTTTCTGGGCCCCAGATTTTCGAGCAATGAGACCAGACAGAAAATGTATCCTTCAGTGGTTTCAGACCAGATTCTCCCTTGGCCAAAGGGAGGTGTCCACCCTCAGGCATTGTGGCTGAAAACTGTTCTCTTTCTCAGAGGTTCTGGAAAAAAATCCAGGGGGCCAGCCTCTCCAGACCAAGAACTCAGATCTCCAACCACCCTGAGGCCCAATGTGGAGACCCAAAGGTCTTCTAATCTCTAATCCTGCTCTCATTTTCTAACATCTCGGTGGGACCTCCAAATGTAATGCAGGAGAAACTGAGGCAAGATAGAGGTAAGAGAGTATTTAATAATTTATTAAAAGGAGAGATTTACTGGGACCAAACAGATTTATGGTTTGGTCCCATGGCTGAATGAGACTATCCTCTCCAAGAATCCAGCAAACAATGTGAGTTCTCAATGTCATATATACACGTGATTCAGTCACAGAGGGTAGAGTGAGGCAAGGGCGGAGTCAGGGTGCTGAGAGCGGGAACAGGACTGTGACAATACGGTTCTGACAGGGCATGAGGGATGTGATGACCTAATGGGAGGAGGAACCCCAGAGATGGGGAGAGGAATCTTGATAAGAGGGTATCTGACATTCTGATAGCTTAGGATGGGCAGAGGCATTCTGGTATTCTAAAACATAAGATCTTTTATCCTTATCAAATATTCTGATAAAGAGGGAGGGGAGGTTTTGTAGGACTGACCAAACAATTATAAACTGAAACAGAACAATTAGGGAAACTGAGTCAGAACTGGGTCAGGATACTGAGAGAGGACAATAAAAGAGAACTGTGGCATAACACCTCTCCCCATTGTGTAATCCCAATTTATCATATGTCCCCCATGCTTCCCCCCATGCCCTGTCAGAACCGGATTGATGATAATCCCGGTCCCTATCTCAGCTCTCTGACTCTGTCCCTACCTCAGTCTACCCCTGTAGCTGAGCCACATGTATATATGTCATTGAGAACTCACATTGTTGGCTGGAATCTTGGAGAGATAGTCTCATTCAGCCCTGGGACCAAACCATGGATCAATTGGGTCCCAGTAAATTTCTCCCTTTCAAATAAAATATTAAACACTCTCTAATATCTATCTTGCCTCAGTTTCTCCGACATTACAGAATGATTCTTTCATGTCTAGTGTCCTTAGCAAACATGAATGTGTAAATTTCTTCTCTGTTTGGGGATCATCTGCATTAAGAAACATTGATTAAGTAGGAAGGAAGGAATAAACATTCATTAACCATCTTGTACATTCTGTTATGTTAATATTAAATACCTGTTCTTTGCAAATTCCTGAGCCCAGTGTTGGAGATGCAATGGTGAATACCCTCAGATCTTGTTTTCTATAAGATTACAGAGAAGTGAAAGGGTAAGAGGAGGGAAAGAAATGATAGTCACAAATAAAAGAGAATGTAAACTGAAAAGGAGAAAGATCCAGCCAAAATGGTAGAAGAAATTTGAGGACGGAGACATCAGTTTCTCCTATGGAGGATTCGTGAAGGAAATGGTCCTTTAGTTGAATGTTGAAAGAAAGGAAAGATTCTGAAAGTCAGAGATGAAGGAGGAGGTGAGTTTATTCTGGATCTTGGACCTGGTGAAAGACATAGAGACAGGAGAGGAGGGAAAAGAAAATGGGAGGTGGTGGGTAAATTCAGTTGTACCAAAACATAGAATATATGAACATATATCAGGTAAGGCTAAAAAGAAGTTTATACTTTATATGGTAGGCAAAAGGGAGCGACATGAATATATGCATTAGGAAAATTATGGGCAAAACTTATTTTACAAAACATATTGGGGGCAGCTAGTTGGTATAGTGGATGGAGCACTAGCCCCGAAGTCAGGAGGACCTGAGTTCAAATGTGACCCTGGATACTTAACACTTCTTGCTGTGTGACTTAAGACAAATCACTTAACTCCAGTTGTCTCAGAAAAAAAAAAAAATTGGAGGATAGCTTGGAGGTAGGAATGCTCTATTAAAGGCTCCTACTGAATGAATGCATGCATGCATGCATGAATGAATGAATGAAAAGGAAGTTGAGTGATAGGGAAATAAATAGAAAAGGGAGAGGGTTTCTGTGCTCAAGTTGCTTACAGTCTAAAGACAACACATATAGGCAGATACTCTAGGTGCTTTTACACCTTCAAGTCTGAACTCCTCCGTGATGAAGACTTCAAGAACTGTGTCACCTCCATTAGTCTCACTTAGGATGCTATCTAGATGCTATCCGGCCTCCTGCTGTCAGACATGCCATAAGCTTTCTCTTAGGTTTCATTGTCTCCATATGACCTTGAGCAACACCCTGTCCCAGATTCTGTATGTCTTGGTATTTCCAACAGTATAGGTCAGTTTCTGCCTCAAACTAATACCTGGTCTATTCAGGATTTGGGTTTTCTTTTTGGTTTTGTTTTGCTGTAAATGGAGACTAGCAAGAGCAGGCTCATTTAAAAAAAATTACTAATAATAAAATAACTGACATTTATGCAGCACTTTGAAATTTGCAAAGTGATTTACATACATTTTCTCATTTAATGTTCTAATGATGTATAAAAATTCAAAAGACATAGTTTCTGGATAATTAATCATTATTGCCAGCAGATATTTAACAACAGGGTCATTTGGTCATGTCTCATAAACCAAAAATACCTCATGGAACCCACTCAACACTTATATGCTTAGAAGAGTAGGTGTTCCTGAGAATGGAAATCAGTTGTGGTTAACAAGTAACTAGAGAATGAACACTATAATAAGAGATTAATTTATTCTAATAAAGGTATGAGGGACATGACTCTGATCACTCAGTTTTGGCCAAAGAGACTTATCCATACCCATACCACCCTGTCAGGGAAATCTACTTCTACCCAGACCTGTCTGAAGAAAACTTGTTTTAAAATCCCCACATTCATCTAAACTATACTTTTTTTTATCTTTTGATCACATCTGAATTTTCCAGGGGGAGAAGAGGAGCAGATGCATCTGCCCAAGATTTCATCTTATCATCAGCCTTGCACTTAAAACACTAGTTAAGTTACAAGGGCTGATTTCTGAATGAGGAAATAGGAAAGGGAAAACTTGAGTCCCAATTCAATAATTGGTTATCAATGTAAGAGTAAAATAATCATTTCTTTCAGTCTCAGCAGCCCCATGCAGTTTGTACAGTATGTTATTATTATCTGTTTTACAGATAAAGAAACTGAGGCTCAAAGGCTTGGATTTGAAGCTAGGTTTTCATGCCTCCAATGCAAGTATTCCTTCCAGTATGCCATATTGTTTAAAAGGCACATAGGCTCATCTCTTCTCCTGCCCTATGCCCAGACATAGAATCATAGACTCTTAGACAGAGAAGGGAAAGTGGAGATTACTTAGACCAATACTCTCTTTTTACAAACGTGGCACTGAGACTAAGAGAGGGGAGGGATCTTGTCTAAAGTCATGTAAAGCCCTACATGGCAAAGTGGAATCTGATCCTTGGTTCTCAGCCTCCAAACTTTCCATTCTTTCCAATATACCATCCTGTCTCAATTCTTTCTGGCACAGTTGCCCTTGGAGAAAGGTACAGCTAATCCCCAAAAGATCACTGGGATTTGAATGTCAGCTAAGGAAATTATTTTCAATTCTTTAGGGAAATGGGGCTATGTGCAGGTCAAACTCAGTTTTCTTCCTTAAATCCAATTGCTTTTCAAAAGTTGTTGTTTAGACATCAAGCTGAATACTTACCCTTATCCTGGGCTAGGATGTAGAGAAGATAGAGCAGCATAAAACCCAAGTATTGTCCTTATGAGTGTTCCAGGATCCCTTAGGAGTCAAAAATCAAAGTCCTAGAACAAGATAAGATTGTAAAGAATCAAATGTCCTTTGAAGAACAATGGCCAATAAACTTTTTTTGACCTTCAGAAGAGGGAGATATCAGTGTGAATCAAAATAGAATCAAAGAGTCTTAGGACTGGTTGGGAGCTTAGGAAAAACATCTATTCTTACCCACTCCTGTTTTATAGAGAAGGAAACCAGGGCCCAGAAAGGGTCCTTTAACAGAGTTCTGCCTTTGGAGTGAGGGGAACTAACTACATTTGAATCCATACTATGATATTATACTCATGTAATCTTGAAAAAGTCCTTTTCCTTCTTTGGGTATCATTTTCATCATCTATAATATGAGGGGGTTGGATTTGTTGAGCTCCAAGGTATCATCCAGCTCTGAATCCTAAGATCCTGGAAACCTAATATAAGGCTATTTCTATAACCAGATTCCCTGCCCCTGTCCCTCACAGCAGGTGAGGTCCCCTGGCAGCTGTTAGAACCATTGAATTCCTCTTATTGATTCCTTGAAACCTCAGAGGACTACGCAGTGTATCTCATATGTTGTGCTCTTCACTCCATGGTCACTGCCACCCATGTTTATTCACACCATGTTTGACCTAATACTGCTTGGGCTTTCTGTGCTGTTTCTATATCCACAAGTCCATTGCCATCTGTGGATAGTGAATACAACGAACATGGAAAGTAATTATAATAATGATAACAATAGCATTTCTAAAGTAGCTCAGAATTTACAAAGTGCTTTCTTCATAACAGTGCTAGATAGGAAGTTCAAGTGTTATCTTCATTTCATAAATGGAGAAATTCCTTTTTATTTAAGTAAAATGATTTGTTTAAGGTCACAGTTAGTAAGTGTCAGAGCCAGGATTCTAATCCATGGCCTCCCATAAAGGATGGCACCCATCTTTTTTTTCATACTCTGAAGCAAGATCTTCCATCCAGAGAGAGAAAAGGAAAACCTACCTTAGGGGAAATACTGTTCCACAGAGAAGGATCTGAGCCAAGAAATAGGAATTAGCTGTGACTGAACACCTTGGACTGGCTGCTCTTCAGGAAGAACTGTGGTCAAGTGGAGATATCACTGAGCTGTGATCTAGGATTGTCTGGTTCTAGTCTTGTTCTACCAATAATTCTAATGCTCCTTGATATGAGATTGGACTGAACAGTGGCAAAGGAGCTGGTGTTTCCTTCCTAAAGTATTCTGAGGCTACTATTTGTCAATCTCACAATAAAAATATAGGGGACTGCCATATTCCTGGAGCAAATATCCTAGAGGAGCAAAAGAACTTCTAAAATTTGTCCATTCTAAAGACCACTGCTCATTTCTGGACATATAAGTGGGAACAAATGATATTGCCAGAAGGAAATTTTGACTTCTTTATAGTTCTTGCATTATGAGTCTATGGAAACATCTGAATTTTATTTCTTCATCTATAAAATAAAGGTAAAGAATATTCATCCTACTTATGTCAATCAGTAAATCAGCCAACAAGTATTATTCTAATTAGGAAGGATAACAGCTTTAGGGAAAGGAAGATTGCAAGCAGTTTCAGTCACTGACCCAAATATCTTTAAGTATGAGGAATCTCAGAAATCAACTAGTGAAAATGGTACCTGAGTAAGAATCCAAGTGACTATAATATCCAATTTAAATATGTTCATTAAAAACACTTATTGTGTACAAGACACCAGGCACTTGAGATACAAAACCAAAAATAAATAAGCCTCTATGCTTTAAAATTTTATATATGTTTGAGGGAAACTGTGGATAAATCATTACATGATAATAGATAATTTGAGAAAGGCAGAATGATAAAAATCTGGGGTGAGGGAGATTTGGAAAAGCTTCACATTAGTGGTAGTACTAGAGCTAAGCCTTGAAGGAAGATAAGGATTCTAAAGACACAGAGGTGGAGAAGAAAGTTGATTTTTTAGGCAGCTGGATGGAAAATTGGATAGAGCTCTGGAAATAGGAAGAGCTGACTTCACATGTGGCCTCACACAATTTGTGTGACCCTAGGCAAGTGACTTAACTTTTCTCTACCTCAGTTTTCTCATCTGTAAAATGGGATTGATAGCAGCTACTTCCCAAGCTTGTTATGAGAATCAAATGTGTTGATTTCTCCTTCTCTTCCTTCTTCTTTTTCTTCTTCCTCCTTTTCTTCTTCTTTCTTTCTTCTTCTTCTTCTTCTTCTTCTTCTTCTTCTTCTTCTTCTTCTTCTTCCTCTTCTCTCTCTTCTTCTTCTCCTCATTCTTTTCTCTCCTTTTATTTCTCCTCCTCTTCTTTCTTTTTCTTTTCTTTTTCCTCCTCTTCCTCCTTCTCCTTCTCTGTCTAGAATGTAAAAAGGAATACTAAAAATAAAAAGTCTGGAAAGTAGTCTGGCCCCACTGTGGAAGTCTTCAAATGCCAAGCTGATCAGCTCAAATATTATATTTGAGGAAATAAGGAAGCACTAAAGATTTTTAAATAGTGTTGTGTGATTTAAAATTTATATTAGGAAGATTATTTCTCCAGCTACATGAAAGATGGATTGAAGAGAAGAGAGACTAGAAATATGGAGACCAGTTGTAGGCAATTACAGAATAAAGGAAAAAGTCAATGAAGGCCTGAATTAGGTAGTAATTTGTTAAGTGGAAAGAGGGGGACAAAAGAGAAAGATGTTGTGGAAGAGATATCAACAAGATTTAGCATGTACTGGGGGTAACTGAGAAATAAAATATAAGGATGATTCTGAGATTTTAAACCTGTGTGCCTAAAAGCATAGTTTTATCTCTTAATAGAAATCAGAAAATTGATAATGTATGGATACATAGAGAAGGCTAGTTAGACACAAAAAATCTGAGATGCTTATAGTACATTCAGTTGGAGTTATATCACAGACCATTGAAAATGGCAAATACCCCAGCTTCTAGGATAAAACTCATTATTTGACAAAAATTTCTGGGAAAATCAGAAAATAGTATGACAGAAAGTAGGCATTGTCTAACAACTAACACCCTATACCAAGAGAAGGTCAAAATGGGTTCGTGATTTAGACAAAAAGAGTGATGCTATAAGCAAATCTGAAGAACAAAGGATAGTCCACCTCTCAGATCTGTGGAGAAGGAAGGAATTTGTGGCCAAAGAAGAATTAGAGTGCATTATAAAATGCAAAATAGATCATTTTGATTATATTAAGTTAAAAAGATTTTTATATAAACAAAACAAATACAGACTAGATTAGAAGGGAAGCAGAAAGCTAGGGAAATTTTTTACCTCCAAGGATTCTGACAAAGCCCTCATTTCTAAAATATATATTTGACTCAAATTTATAATAATATCAGCAATTCTCCAATTGATGAATGGTCAAAGCATATGAACAGACAAATTTCAGATGACCTGTATAAATAGATCCATAAGTTATCTACACAGTAAAAAATAGACTATGAGATTACCAAGAGGGAGATCATAGAAAGAGAAGAGGCTTAAGACAGAGCCTTGAAGAACACTTATTTTAGGAGGTGGGAAATGGATGAAGCAAATGGTTCTGAGAAATAGTTAGACAGCTAAGAAGGAGAATCAGAAAAGCAAGGCCACTGAGGGAGGAAAGACTCTGTCTTTGTTTTCTGCTTTCCCCCTCCCTGTCCCTGTCCATGTCTCCCTGTTCCTAAATCTTCCCCTCCCCTTCTTCTTTCCCTCTCTTTCAGAAAAATTTGTCTTTTATAGGCAAAAATTAGGTATTACTTGATGAAGGGAGTGACATGATCCAACTAACGTTTTAAGAATATTAACTTGATATCTATGTGGAAAATGGATCAGAAAAGGAAGGAAATTGGATGCAAGAAGACCAATCAGGAAGCATTATCATATAAATGAGAAGTGATAAGGGTTTGAACCAGGATGGTGGTCATATAAATAGATAAAAAGGAATGAATGTGAGATTATTTTATAGAAATAATGTTGGCAATCTTTGGCAACTTATTGAGAAAGAGAAAAGCCAAGGTTTATTTTGAGGTTGTGTACTTAGGGGACTGGAAGAATGTAATACCCTTAATAGGAAGTATGAAAGTTTAAGAAGAAAAAAAATGGAGTCCTGTCTTAGACATGAAAGTTTGAGATACCTATGGGACTTACAACTAGAGATGTTGAAACAGAAGGGAATTCAGGACAGAGACAATAGTAGCATATATAGATATAGGAATTGTCATAGAAAATTACAATTGATTTCATTAAAAGTTTTAAGGAGAGAAAGAGGGGAATAGAGAGAAAGAAAGAGGAAAGGGAGATACACATAAGAGACAGATACAGACATCACCATGTACATCTATTCCAAGAAAATAGTAGTCTTTGTGTTACAAATGTGATTGTCAAAAGTAACTTTCTTAATAGCTTTCAGTAGGGAATTACCAGTCCAACCATCAATACTCATCTTTTAGATCTTGAAATGACCTTTCTCCTGATGGAGAATTATCATAATCCTCCCAAAGTCCAGTTACCCCTCTGTAAGTTGGCATCCTCTATTACTCCATTCTCTTTACAACCTGATTGTGGCTGAATGCCTCTGCTGAGCTGCATCTCTTCTGCTCTCCAGTGCTGCTTTGTTCTCAGCATCTCTGTTATGGCTATTGCTCATTTTGAGGTATCTGTAATGGGGCTACTCTTGCTCTCTGCTACCATCTTCTGGCATTAAGTTACTAAGCAGCAGCATCCCCCTTAGTAAGAAGAAACTTAATAGATTTTTTATTTGTTCGTTTTGTTTTAGTTGGATTGCCCCAGGAATCATCATTTGCTCTTTTATGTTGTAAACCAGTGGCCTCAAGATGTAATAAAAAAATTAATAAATCTCTTTGGCATTCTTAAATCTTTTGTTTTTAAATCTAAATGGTTTGGGGGCCTTGTCAGTTAGTTGTCTTCATGCAGAAAAATAACTCACAAGAGCTCCATTTAGAAAAATATCAAAAGAGGTGAATGAAATTGATTCCCCACCTTTTACCCCAATTTTAAAGAATATGAAACTCATCTACCATTTTCAAGAAGAAACTCAGGACCAGAAAAGCTAAAAGTAATTTGCACTAGGCCACATCAGAACTTATTGAGTTGGATTAACCTAGTTTCCTTTTTATTGTTATATTGTTTGTTGCATGAGTAAATGAATGGTAAATATCCAATTAGAAGCAAATTTGGGATTAAACATCAGAGCTTCAAGTCCCCCTGATATCCACTGGAGGAAGATAAGAAAGTCAACTAGACAGGAATCTTTTCCTTGGAAAAACTAGGCTTAGTTGAATGAGTGAATAAGCCTCCCCTTCCCTTTAAGCCCCACATCCTTGGAATGGGAATGTGATGGAAAGATCACTAGATTTGAAGTAATAGTGACAAGGGGAGCCCCCAAACTCTTTCTCTTTCTCTCTCTCTGACTTTGTGGGGAACACTAAGCTCTCCCCCTGAGAGACCCGCCCCAGGGAATCAAGATAAAGTGGTTTGATTCCTTTACCTGGATGGGAATGGTTGAGTTCAGGACCATTCCTATTTAGCCCGAGCTGGAGATTTCTAACCCTATTGAGTTGAATATTAACCATGAGACACTCATTCACTTCCAAGATTTTCTATTCTGACTCCAGCTCAAACTGCTCCCAGCCTCCACCAAGAGCTGCTCATAAAACAAGTTTCCTTCGAACAATCTCCTTGCAGAGGACTTAACATGCCATGCCAAGGAACCTCTCTCTCCCCTTGGCATAGCTGCAACCCGCTGCCCACTGAAATGATATTCTCTTTCAGTGTTACTCCTTTATCTCTTTCTCACCTATTTCCCTTACAAGACCTTATTCACCTCTCTGTTGGGATTTCTCTGCTAGAAAACTTATGTCCCTCTGTTAGGACCTTGCCACTAAGGAAGTCAGTCTTTCTAGCAAAAGCTAACTACAAAACTTCTTTTTGCCAGTCTAGCTTTTCAGGTTCATAAATTCCTTTACAAAGGACCTCTGCGCTGACCAAAGGGGTTCCCACAACTCCCTGCCCTGCCCCAAACCTCATCATTTAGCTCCCTGGCCAAGAATTGAGGGGAGCAAAATCTCTTCAATAGGACCTTGAGTCTGAACTCTGGTCCTGTGACTTAGTACTTGTGAATATAATACTTCTCTGTGGGCACTGATTAGCTTAATTGTCTGTAACACAATTTTTTAAACTGTGGGTTGTGACCCCATCTAGGGTCTTATAACTGAGTGTAAGGGTCATAAAATTAATATTTATTAATCAGCAAATGCTTTATTTGCATACATATTTAATATAACTATATAATTGGGGTCACATAAGAGATCAAGTGTGGGTAAAGGTTTTTTTCCCCCTATTTAATAGTGTTTCATTTTATTGAATTGCATGTAAAGATAGTTTTCAATACTCATTTTTGTAAGCTTATAAGTTCCAAATTATTTTCTCCCTTCCTCTCTTTCCTCTCTTCTCCTCAAGACAGAAATAATCTGATATAGGTTACATATGTATAATCATTTTAAACATATTTCCTTATAAGCTATGTTGTGAAAGAAAAATCATAACAAAAGGGGAAAATCCAGAGAAAAGAAAAAAAATGAAAATAGTATGCTTCAAACCATATCCAGTCTCTATGGTTCTTTCTCTGGAAGAGGATAGTATTTTCTATCCTAGGTCTATTGGAATTTCTTGGATCCCTGAATTGCTGAGAAGAGCTAAGTTTATTATAGTTGATTATCACATAATCTTGTTGTTAGTGGGTACAAGATTCTCCTGGTTCTGCTTACTTCACTCAGTGTCAATTCATCTAAGTCTTTGCAGGGTTTTCAGAGATTAGCATGATCATCATTTCTTACAGCACAATAGTTTTACATTCATATTCTACAACTTATTCAGCCATTTCCCTTCTGATGGGCATCCACAAGTGAAAAAAAGTTCAAGATGCACTGCTTGAACCAAGAGGTAATTGTACATGACGACAAGGTTATACAATGATCAATTCTGATGGACGGGACTCTTTCCAACAAGAAGATAATTGATGCCAGTTCCAATGATCTTGTGTTGAAGAGAGCCATCTATACCCAAAAAGAAGACCCTAGGAACTGAGTGTGGATCACAATATAATATTTTCACTCTTTTTTTTGTTTGCTTGCATTTTGTTTTCTGTCTCATTTTTTTTCCTTTTTGGGATATTTTTTTTCTTGGGCAGCAAGATAATTGTATAAATATGGTATATTAGATTTAACATAGACTTTTAACATATTTAACAAATATTGGATTACTTTGCATCGAGGGGAGGAGGTGGAGAAAAGGAAGGGAAATTTGGAATACAAGATTTTGCAAGGATCAATGTTGAAAAACTATCCATGCATATATTTTGAAAATAAAAAGCTTTTAAAAATGTGTGTGTGTGTGTGTGTGTGTGTGTGTGTGTGTGTGTGTGTTTAATAAAAACCTTCATTGGGAAAAAAAAAAAAAAGCCTTGCCCTATTTTGGAAGCAGTTTTCTCTAAGCTCCTTTTGAGTTCTAAGCCCTATGACTGGTCCACATGACCAAACAAGATCATGATTAACATTCTTAAAAGCACAAGTCAAACAGCACATTTTACTGAGAGCAGACTAAAGACCTCACCTCAGTAAGTTGTTTACAAGTCCTCACTGAGCTCCTACAATGTACTTAATGTTATGCTAAACCATAGGTGTGATGTCACCAGACTTAGAAAAGATATGCAGCATACTTCTGACGCTAAGGACCTCACTGTATAGTTAGGGGGAACCAACACAGGAAAGTGATGAGCTCACCTGCATGGCTCTGAATCCAGAGGTGGCCAAAGACCACTTTTATCGCATCTACTGAGATTTAAAAATCACCTTCTTCCCAACAGCCACATGACAACAGAGTCCAAGTGTTGACCTTTCCCCATGTTACAGATGAAGACCCAGAAAGGCGGTGCAACTTACGCAGCATGTCACACAGCAGAGGAGTCCTAGAGCTTGGACATGGAGCTAGATCTCCTTACTACAAGTCCAAGAACTCCCTTCATTCTTTCTGCAGCATTGCTTCCAAAGAAGGCCTCTGGAGGAGGCACTTATTAAGTGCAAACTGGTGATCCTCCTTCAGTGCTATACTATATCCCTCATTTCATCAAAGTGGATACTTCCCTCCTGCCTGTTCTAAATATCAGAACTGATTTATATATGAATCTTACAGTTGGATATGTTTTCAATAACACCTTTGCTCAATTAGAAAGCTTGCCAGACCATTTGCTGCCTCCTAGGACAGCTATTATTGGATAGCCTTCAAATTTAAGTCATTCCTACTTATGCTGAGCCAACATCTACCTCCTGGTGACTTTGCCTTGTTCTATCTTAATGTCCCTCTCTTTCTCTCCATCCATAGTGATTGCTACTCAAACTGAAGGAGAGGCTCTGCTGGTATGATCAGAGATAAATAGTTGTAATAATAATCCCTATCATTATTAATAACAATTCTAAATGCTGAAGTCAAGATTTCCAAAGAACTTTCTTCACAATTACCCTGTGAGGTAGATAGTATAAGAAAAATTATCCCCATAGGTGCTATGCAATTGTGTAATGTCCGGGATAGCTTTCTGGAGGTCCTCCAGAAGGGCTTTTGTCTCAAGAGGATAGACACCAGGAGAATGGACAGGAATAGAGCACAAAGTCTTTATTGTCTCTTACACAGTCTGTGTCTGTCATAGTCTGACCCAGTCTCAAACAGTCTCCCCCTGAGTCTGACTTTGTCCCCAGTTCAAATATCCTATTATAATTACATCATTACAGCATACTGAGTATGTGTGAACTAGAGAACCATTATATCACCATGCTAAATACTAAGTATATGTAAACTAGAGAATCATCATCTCATCATTTCCACTGAGTTAACAACTTGTTTCAAGTATACTTCTCCAGAGTTCTGGCTCTCTACACAATGGTATACTATATAATACATATTGTAATTGTATAACATAATTAGGAATATGCTATAATATTTATTTATTAATTATATAGTATACAATAGGAACATGGTTTAAATTTGGGGGGAATATCATCTTTGGTTCTTAGTACAGTAGTGTCTGGAATAGGCACTTAATAAATGTTTATTGATTATAAATTAAAATATTGAAATAGGTGTTTTATATAATTTCTTCTTCATCTTATCTCATATTCCTTCATTATATTTATTTCATATTCTGTCATGTTCTGTAATGTTCTTGTTTGGTTTTCTGGAAGTCTCTGACCAGTCTTTGTTTCAGTAGAGTAATCACCACGAGAATAGCCAGGTGTTAAAGTCCAAATCTTTTATTATCTCCTTCATAATCTAGTTTTCTTGAGGCCTTGGCTTGGTCTCAGTGGAGAAATGCAAGAGGCCAGCCACCACAGTACTGTAAGATGAAGTGAATGAATCTGGCTCTGAGTCTGAAGCTCAGTTTATATGCTCTACACTGAGTATAAACCAACCAATCATTATATCACTGAGAAACCACTATTTGTTATAAGATTAAGTCAATCATATTTAGAGAACTATTAATCACCATGCTAAACTAGATAACCATTGTTTCATCAATTCCACTGAATTAGCATTATTTATTAGAATTATTTGAAAAGTGGACAAATGAACAATTTCATATTTTGAAGGGAAAAAATATTATACCAGGATTATTCAGAATATAATTCAAGATGTTCTAGGATTTTATAATCACATATATAATCTATCTGCCAATACATACACAGGATCTATGCAGTCATAAATATTTTACATAAATAAAGATAAACCTGAAGAATTAGGGAAATCAATTAAATTAACATTGATGTTAAATGACAATAATATTATTATTAAAATATTAAATA
The DNA here is from genome assembly GCF_048593235.1 of Sminthopsis crassicaudata. NCBI lineage: Eukaryota > Metazoa > Chordata > Mammalia > Dasyuromorphia > Dasyuridae > Sminthopsis > Sminthopsis crassicaudata. Next base: position 450,062,851 of record NC_133618.1, on the reverse strand, counting down.
AACTAAAATATTATTAGACCAAGGCAATACAATACAAATGACATTTTGACTCAAATTAATTTGTTTAGTCAATACCATAATACCAAAGAATAGTTTTATATATATATTGAAATAAATAATAAATAAATAGTAAGATTCATCTGGAAGAACAAAAAAGTTAAGACTATCAAAGGAATTTTTCAATGAAAGAAAATATGACAAAAGACAGCTTAGCTACTGTACTACACTTCAAACTTTTTTTTAAAGTAATAAATCATCAAGAGAACTTGCTTAAAAATAGGATGGTTGATCAGTGAAATAGATTATGTATGTAGTATAAGGAAATAAATGACCACGAAAATCTTGTGTTTGGTAAACTCAGTGAACCAAGCTTAGGTGCAAACTATTTCACTATTTCACAAAACAGGAACAATTTTCTAGAAAACTAGAAAATAATCTGGCAGAAATTAGACATTGACTAACATCTCACACTATACACTATATTATACATTATGGATTATATATATATATATGTATATATATTATCTTGAGAAGCTCAAAATGGACTTATAATTAAGACATAAAGAGTGATATTTATCATAAGCAAATTAAGAAATTAGGATATTAGGAAAATATGGGGAAAAATTACCTATCAGATCAATAGATAAAAGAAGAGTTTGTTACCAACAAGAAATAGAGAGGAAGATGGGAGATAAAATTGACAATTTTGATTATATAAAATTTAAAATATTCTGTGCAAACAAAATCAATGCAGCTAAAATTAGAAAGAAACAGAAAGGGCAGCTAGATGGTGTAGTGGGTAGAGCACCAGCCCAGAAGTCAGGAGGACCTGAATTCAAATCTATCTCAGACACTTAATATTTTCTGGCTGTGTAACCCTGAGCAAGTCACTTCATCCCAATTGCCTCAGCAAAAAAAAAAAAAAAAAAAAAAATGAAAAGAAAAGAAACAGAAAACTAGGAGTAAAGAGAGAAAATTTACATTAAGTTTCTCTAATGAAACATATATCAACAATATAGGGAAAGAATCAAATATGTAAAAAATAAAATCCATTTTCCAATTAATAAATGATCAAAGGCTATGAATAGTCAGTTTTTAGAAGAAGAAATCAAAACTATCAGTAGACATATAAAAATGCCCTAAATCATTAATAATTAGAGAAATGCAAACCAAAATAACTTTGAAGAATCACTTCACACTTATAAGATTGGTTAACATGACACAAAAAGGAAAATGACAAATTTAAAAACATGTGGAAAAATAGGTACTTTGATGAAATTTGGTTGGTGTAATTATGAATTTATCTAAAAAAAATTTATTTAAAAAGTTATAAAACTGAATATCCAGCACTACCACTATTAGGTCCATTGCTCAAAGAATCAAAGAAAATGGAAAGAACATATATGTACAAAAGTATTTATGGCCTCTCTTTTTGTGATGACAAAGAATTGAAAAATTGAGGGAATGCCTATCAGTTATGGTATGTGATTGTGATGAAATACTATTGTGCTGCAAGAAATGATAAGAGGGGTACATTCAGAAAATCCTGGGAAATTTATATGAACTGATGCAATACGAAGTAAGCAAAACAGTCAGCACAGTAACAGCAATATATTGTAACAGTGATCAATTATAAAAGAATTAACTTCTTTGATCAGTACAATAATCCAAGACAATTCCAAAATACTAAAGTCAAAAAAAATCTTCCGAGATAGAAGTGATTGACTCTGCAGATAAAAGTATATTTTTCCATTCTCCTTATTTTGCTTGCCTTGTTTTAGTAAAAGCTAATATAGAAATATGTTTTGCATGACTTCAATAGGTATCGTATTTTCATAATAGATGGAGGAAGGGTTGTACAAAAGAATTATTCTTTTTTAAATTAAAAATTTTTTAAATTAAAAAAAGAATAATTCTAGCATTTGGGCCTTGATTGTTTAGAGACTTATTACAGGAAGAAACTAAAGTTTATAGAGAAGGAAATAGTTCTATCTAAATGGATCTTGACAGAGAGAGAAGTGATAGAGCATACAATGGAATTAGTGACTCTTTATTGTATAAAGAACAATTTCCTAATCCTGAAGAAAAATATTTAAAAGTTACTTAAGAAACTTTAGTTATAAAATTGATTTTTCTAAAACACAGATCTGAACCATGTGACTCCTATTCAGTCAACTTCAGTGGCTCCTTATCACCTCCGGATCAGTTATAAAACCCTGTTTGGAATTTTATGGCTAGCTCCTGCCTTTCAAGTTTTATTAAAGTTCACTGATCTCCAAATACTCTGGGATCCAGTGACATTGACATTCTTACTGTGGTTTTTATAAGATATGCCATCTCCCAATTCCTTACATTTTCAATAACTGACTTCCACCCCAAGAATTCTCTCTCTCCTGCTACCTCCTGGCTTCCCTGGCTTCCTTCATGACCTAGCTAAAATGTCACATTCTACAAGAAGCTTTTCCCTATTCCTTCTTTTCATGCTAGTTCCTTTCCTCTATTTATAATCACTAATTTATCCTGTATAGACCATGTCCCAAAAATCTAGTATAGTTCCTACTGTCTAAGTTATTAAAGCTAAAAACACTAAGACTGTGACCCTATATATTTTATCTGTATATAATGGTTTGCATGTTGTTTCCCCCATTAGATTGTAAGCTCCTTGAAAGCAAGAACTGGTTTTCATCTTTCTTTGTATCCTTAGCTGTTATCACATTATCTGGTACACAATAAGTGCTAAATAAACTTTTATTGATTGAGTCAACAGTAAAGCCTTAGATAAGTCAGTCTGGGATATTAATCATAGTCAAAATGTTATTATCTCCATATTTTATATTCTTTATATATTTTATCTTAATATTTGTTTTATTTTACAATAAATTACATTTATTAAATAATTTTAATGTTTACTTAATTTTCATTTTTGTTCAGTCCCTTCAGACTCTTTGTGATTCCATTTGAATTTTCTTGGCACAGATACTGGAGGAGTTTGCCATTTTCTTCTCCAGATCTTTTTAAAGATGAGGAACTGAATTCTTATTTCTCTGAGGTTACACAGCTAGTAAGTATCTGTGTCCAGATTTGGACTCAGGAATATATGTTCCTGAATCTCTGCTCTATTCATTTTGCTATCTCGAAGTCCAATCATTTACTTAATAACAGTCAGTTAACAAGCATTAACTATGTGATAGACACTTTATTGATCCATTAAAATACCAAAAAAAAAAAAAAAAAGGCAATAATAGATCCTGCCTTCAAGGAGGTTACATTCTGACATGTAAATAGGTATTTATAAGATTTATACAGTGTAAATAGAAGTTACCTTCAAAGGAGAAAATTTTAGCAGCTAATGAGGGAAGGGGAAGGGGTAGACAATCAAGAAATTTGAACTGTATCTTAAAGTAATCCAGGAAAAGCAGGAGGTAGACATGAAGGGGCAAGGAATTCCAAGTATGGGGTATAGTAAATGCAAAGGGACAGAGAGAGGAGATGGAGTATAATATTTGAGGAATTGCATATTGGCTGATGTAGTCAAATTATAAAAAGGAAGAAAGTGATAGGTAATAAAATATGCAAATGGAAAGATAAAAATGGACTAGTTTATACAGTGCTTTAAATACTAATTTTAAAAAAAAAGTATATATTTGGCTTGTGGATGTAATAAGAAGCCACTGCAACTCATTGAATAAAATAAAACTTATTGGGAAGTTTCCCTAGTTTATTAATAATGTTAATGGAATTAAAATGTGATTTTAAGTTAACAATGAAGAATTCAGATGAAGACTGTATTGATGAAAAATAAATAATCACAGAATACTCATAATCAATAAAGATCTTAGGAGGATGAAATGAAACACAAAGTAAAGAGTCAAGTACTAGGCTTAGGTGGTTGGCTTGCAAACAAGTGTGGTCAGACCCCAGACCCTATAAATTTGCTACATGTGGTCATGTATACATTCTTTCCAATCTGCTACATGTAGGAATATGTGCCTTCTTTTTAAGATGTTTGCAGCTATCATTGTTACTACTTCAAAGTCAATGTGTCTTAAAACAACTGTAACAGAATCTTCTCTTCTAAACTTTTCTCTTCTTGTGTAAGCAACATACTGCTCCCCATTAGTTTTGTAATCTTTTGCCTTTCTCTTCTCCCTCATCCCTATATTGAATCAGTTGCTAAGTTTTGCTGATTTTTCCTCCAGAGTACCTTTCTCATCTGTTCCCTTCTTTCCAATGGCATGTCCATTTTCCTCAATTACTTCTTCACTAAACTTTACTATGATAGCCACCTAAATGGTTTCCTTGCCTCTTGTCTCTTCTCTGCCCACTATATTGTTTATACTATTGCCAAAAAATAAGCTATAAGAACAACTTTATGACTTTGAGCAAAAAATTTCAGCAATTACTCAGTACTCCAGGACGAAATGTCTATTTTTTTTTAAATTGACATTTAGGGATCTTCACAAAACTTCCTTAAATTTCCAACTATTTTGTACTGCTGAAGGCCACCACCTGGGGCAACCCTCTCTCCCCAATTCTCACAAACAGGTTGGATTCCCAGAAAACAACTGATTTCTTATTAACTTGAAGTAAGCCAGATAGACTGGAATATTATAATACTATTACTCATAATCCCCCATTTAGTACATTCTACTCCATTAACATTATCCTACTGGGGAAATCAGCTAGCTTTTGGTTAAAACATATTTTAGGTTGGTTAATATGACAGGAAGGAAAACAATAAATATTAGAGAAAATATACAAAATTGGATCACTAATACATTGTTGGTGGAATTGTGAACTGATCCAACCATTCTGGAGCACAATTTGAAACTATGTCCAAAGAGCTAACAAGCTGAGCATATCTTTTGATCCAGCAATACTTCTATCCCAAAGAGATCATAAAGAGTGGAAAAAGATCCACATGTACAAAAACTTTTCTAGAAGCTTTTTTCTTTTGTCAAAGAACTGGGCATTGTGGGGAGGGGCATCCATCCCATCAATTGAAGGATGGCTGAACAAGGTGTATCAATGTAATGGAATTTTATATTATTCTATAACAAATAATGAGCAGGTGGATTTCAGGAAAAAAAAACTTGAAAAGACTTAAGATAAACTGTTACTGAGTGAATTGAGCAGAACCAAAAAAACATTGTACATAGTAACATTAACATTGTGTGGTAAACAACTATGATGGAATTGGCTCTTTACAATTTACAATGCAATGATCCAAAACAATTCAAAAAAATTCATGTTGAAAAATGTTGGCGGCATGCAAAGAAAGACCTATGGAATGCAGATTAAAATGTTCTATTTTCATTTTTCTCTTTGTGGTTGTTTTTTGTTTTCTTTGGGGGTGTTCTCATTTGCTCTGTTTCTTTTTTCATAATGTGAATAAGGTGGAAATATAGTCAATATAATTGTACATGTATGATCTATATCAGATTGTTTGCTATCTTGGGAAGGGCAGAGGGAAGACAGAGAAATTTGGCACTCAAAATGTATCAAAAATGAATGCTGAAAACTATCTTTGAAATTATTGGAAAAATAAAGTAAAAGACTATTAAGTGGGAAAAAGTTTTACATTCCACAAATAAAATAAAATATATTTTGTTGATATCTCTGCTTTTATATTGTTTAAATTTTCCCCAGTGCTCCACTCCCAGATGTTAATTCTATATAAAAAATGTTGTTCAGTTGTCTTGGTCATGTCCAAATTTTGGGAGTCTCCTTTTGGGGTTTTCTTGGCAAAGGTACTGGAGGAATTTGCTGCAGACTCGATAATTTCTATGATCCTTTCCATCTCTGAATCAATTATTGTACCTTCAAAGAACATCTCAATATCTATTTCCTTTGTGAATCTTTCCCCAACTACCACAATTCATACAATCTTTCTCTCTAGTCCTATGTGTGCACAGAGAAACACACAGAAACTTTATAGGAATAGCTCCCAATGCATTAATGTGTTGCTGGAGCAATACTTTGTTCCTGTTTTTTCCTAATTCCTATGTACCCAATATTCTGCCTATTTTTTATGACAACTCAAATGCTGCCTACTTATACAGAATCATAGAATGTAGAGCTGGAATGGACCTTAGAAGATTGCCTAGTCCAAACTCCTGATTTTACAGATAACAAAATAGTCCAAGAAAGTAAGTGACTTGTTCAGATTCATCTGGATGGTAAACAACCTTTTCTCAAATCCTCTGATTCTAAATCTAGTGTTCTTTCCCCCTATCCCATACTGCCTCCTCTTTCCCTGAGTATAAAAAAAAATCTCTTTTCAATCCTGTGTATAACCCCCCACACAAACACTCTCACACATGTACATATTCACACACACTCGTGTCATCCAAAAGGGAGTTCCTCAGGTACCTCTCAGAACATTCATTTACTAGTAAGATAATATTTCTTGAACCCATCCAGCACTGTAGTGGGATGGGCCAGCTGCCATTGTCTTACTTACAAGTCTGTAAGTCTAGAATCTTCTCTTTTCAAAGCATTTCTTCTCTTCTAGACACTGTCTCACTTGGTGATTGACTCCCAGGGGTTAAATGATCATTTCTAGGCAAATGATTATCATTTCTATCTGTCCGTCTGTCTATATATCTATCTAACTACTTCATCAATCACTTTTGGAGTAACTAGAACTAAAAGTTTTATAGGCTTCCCAAATTCAATCTCTCCAAAAGAGAACTCATTGTCTTTCCTTGTCAGGTTCTTCCCTCTTCCCATCTCCATATTATTGTCAATAGTACCAGCAAATATGCAGCTCACAGCCATAGTGTCATTCTCACATTCAACACATGTATCCATTCTTTTATTCAGTGTTATCACGTCTGCCTTCACATCATCTTTTATAATATGAACTTTCCCCTTCTCTTGACTCAACACTGCCAACACTGACACAAACCCTAATTAATTGTCTTGTGCCTGGATCATTACGATAGCTTATTGGCTGGTCTTCCAGCTTCCAGTCTCCCCTAATTCCAATCCATCTTCCACTCAGCTGCCAATGTGATTTTATTAAAGTGCATCTCTGCCCATATCATGTCCACCCCTATCACAATAAAGCCCAGTGTCTCCCTATTACCTCCATGACCTAATATAAAATTTTCCGCGTGGCATTTAAAGCCTTTTACAACCTGTCTTCTTCCTACCTTTCTGGTCTTCTTCCATTTCATTTCCCCTCCACCTACTCACCTACCTGACTATACTGAGCTTCTTAAAGTTCCTAGAATACATCACTCCATCTTGAGACTGTGCTTTTGCATTGTCTGTTCCTCCTGCCAGAGATGTTCTCCTTCCATGATGCAGCCTACTGGCTTCCTGGGCTTCCTTTATGACTCAGTGCAAATCCCATTGTCTCCAGGAGGTTTGTACTGTCCCACTTCCCTACTTATTGCTATTTCCTACCACTGCTAGTGCCTTCCCTCTGGGACTAACTTTCATTTACAATGCATAGAGCTGGTAGGCAAATAATTGCTTGTGTGTTATCTCCCCCTTTAGAATGTGAGCTCCTTGAAGAAAAGGATGTTGTCTTTCTTCAAATCTCCAACACTTAGTATAGTGTCTGGTACATAGTAAGTGTCTTCTAAATGTTTGTTGACTGACTGACTGACAATGTCTTAAAAATTGTTCTGGGACAGCTAGGTGGCGCAGGGGATAGAGCACCAACTCTGAAGTCAAGAGGACCTGAGTTCAAATCTTGCCTCAGACACTTAACATTTTCTAGCTGTGCAACCTTGGGCAAGTCACTTCACCCCAATTGCCTCAGGGGAAAAATGTTCCCAAAAAAAAGTAAAAATTTAAAAAAAGAATTGCTCTAACCACATGTGTTTTTCTGGGGTACTACTCAATCCTTCTCCCAGGGTTCTCCATCAGGATCAAGGAACTCATGAATGTGATAGTACTTTGCGGATTCTGAAGCATTTAGGCTTTTCATAGCATGTGTATTTGTGTTACCTTATTATCAAGTGAAAAGCTAAAGTCAAGTAGAATTTGTATTGAGGAAACCTACCATTCTTCCCAGCTTCCACTCAGCCTCATCCCGTTCCTCATTGTGCTGTCAGGCACAGCAACTCTGACCTCAAGGGTTGACACTCATGAAGCATGACAATAATTTCCTAAAAGAGAACTCACAGCTATGAATCCAAAAAGTCGAATCACTTAGCAAAGATGAACCTCCTTCTGTGCAAGACCCTGTACATAACTTTCATAATTTTAGGTGACATGTACCAGGTGACTTTTAGCTCAATGAATTCCTGTTTCCCTCCTACTGCTTGATAACAACAGAGAACAGAAGGGCAGAGGGATTAACCTTAGACATGAAGGCCAACCCATTTCTTCTTTTGAAGATGGGTTCAGCCCCTTCCATATCCTATGACTCACCTACAGTCCTTAAATTAGTCACTGTGCCAATTGGAAAGAAGAAACTATACCCGGACTTGGCATAGTTTTCTAAGACTCAAGCATTAGATCCCTCTCAAATTTCCAAGAAAAATAAGGCTCCAAACTAACAGGGTTTGTCTTTTTGCCTTTTATCATATATAATGATCTAGGCCTTTTCCCCTAGGAAAAGATCATACTTTCTTTCTTTTATATCATTGAAATTGTGGTAATGCCATTGTGTAGTGGCAAAATGCCAATGAAGTCTGTATATGTTGAGAAAGAAAGTTAGCCTTTCAAAGAAAGGCTAAGGGAAAATTGACCTTATCTTAGATGCTGCGCTTCAAACTAGGGGTCTGGGAATCTGTTTCTTTAATATTTGTATAAGTATATTTCAATATAATCTGTTTCCTTTGTCCTCCTATGTATTTCATTTACTGCATTTAAAAACATGATTCTGAGAAGGAGTGACCCATGCCACAGAAAAATATTAGGAACCTTCTGTCTTGGGAAATAAGAGGCCAGGGGTTTTCCCTTGAAATAAAGAAACAACATAGATAGTGAAGCTTCCAAAGAGCTGAATTCAAGACCAGTCTTCTGACCTTAACTGGTGATACATTTTTCTTTTATCTGCCAGATAAAAATAGATAGATAGAAGGTCAGATCATAAGAAAATGATGAAGTGGGGGCCTGCCTCAAGAGCCCCTCCATTTTCCTACTAGATATCTCCTCATATAGCCAAGACAGGGTGTCAACATTTGCTCAGGGATACTACAGTGCTTGCCCACTGCTTGGAACCTTTGCATTTTATCCTATATATTCCCTTTCTCTTCCTTCCCATTTCTGCCCTTTAAACTCATCCTTATCAACATAGCATCTAGAAGGTCAGGACTAGAATAGACTTTAGAAACCAACTAACTCAATGTCCTCCTTTTATAGATAAGGAAATTGAGGAGTAGAAATGTAAAATGACTTGACCAATGTTATATAGAAACTCAGTGGCAGAATTGAAGGTCAAAACTACTAAATTTCTAGCCCCTCAGAATATATTACTATTACAAAACAGACAACCTACTAACTATTCACAGGGTTATTGTAAGCCTTAAATAAGATAAAATGCTTTGCAAGTTTTTCTTTTGTACTAATGCTCATAATACAGAACATTAATGTAAATATTTAAGAAATTAACAAAAAAGGAATATTTCCATTTGTGCTTATTCAATTCTTCTTGCAGAAACAGGATTTTCAAAAACATTCAAATAAAAAAAAGAAACTAGAGCAAAATTTCTAACAGTTGGAAGTATTCAAAATTTCATTTTTTAAAGCAAAAGTTTTTTTGTTTGTTTGTTTTTTTTAAGGAAGAAAGATTATTGAAAGCTAGTTCCTTTAAAATTTTATTGTCCATTTTTTTTTTAAAAACACCCTGCTTGACATTAAGGTGATATAGAAAATCCATGAGTTATATCTTTAGAACCCAGACTTTATTTTGCCAGCACATTTTCTCAAAACATAGAGATAATATTATTTAAAATCTAAAACCATCATTGACAAATTATGAAACGGATGAACTACCTGTTAAATCATTTAAAACTATCTTGAACGCTATTCAAATTATTTAAAAACATTTACCACTTTACTGTTTTGTGTCTTACACATATTTGTATCTTCCCTACATGGTATCAACAAGGTTTTGCACATAATCAGTGCTCAATGCATGTTTCAATAAAAAAAAAAAAAAAGCAAGGAAGGAAGCAGTGAAGAAAGGGAGGATGGAAAGAAAGGGAGGGTGGGAAGAAAGGAAGGAAGAAAGAGAAAGAAAGAAGGAAGGAAGGTAGGTACAAAGGAAGGAAGGAAGGAAGGAAAGAGGGAGGGAGGGAGGGAAGAGAAGGAAAGGGAAAGAAGGAAGGAAGGAAGGAAGGAAGGAAGGAAGGAAGGAAGGAAGGAAGGAAGGAAGGAAGGAAGGAAGGAAGGAAGGAAGGAAGGAAGGAAGGAAGGAAGGAAGGAAGGAAGGAAGGAAGGAAGGAAGGAAGGAAGGAAGGAAGGAAGGAAGGAAGGAAGGAAGGAAGGAAGGAAGGAAGGAAGGAAGGAAGGAAGGAAAGAAGGAAGGAAGGAAGGAAGGAAGGAAGGAAGGAAGGAAGGAAGGAAGGAAGGAAGGAAGGAAGGAAGGAAGGAAGGAAGGAAGGAAGGAAGGAAGGAAGGAAGTGGCAGAGAAGGGACTCAAACTCAGATAACTTTCTGTAATTCCACTTTCTGAGACAATGGTGAAATAAACAGTTTGTTTGGGGTCCCTCCTACACGTTATGTCCTTAAACTCATCCTTCAAGATGCTCTTTAGATACCAAGAGCCAGCACTAGAGTGCTAACCCCATCCTGACTTGTCCTCTCTGTGCAATGTACAGACTCTCAACTTTTCCTTATTGATTTACAAAAAACTTATAGAATGTTAGATTCATAGTGAATACTTAGAACATACTTTGAGGCTGACCTGATTCCATAATAGTAAAAAAATCTCTCCCAGGATAATCTTTGGGGGCCAAACCAACTCCTATAACACATTGCTTCCCAATATGCATTCAACTGTTTTCCTCCATCAGATTCCAAACAATTGAAAGACATTGTAGAGAAGCATGGTTCTCTCTATGGCAGGCAACAGCAGGAGCTCCATCTGACTACCATGTGCTGTGGGATGTGGCATCTTCTTGGAAGCAAGGTGGCCAAGGTTACATCATTATCTATTGTTGATGTTGGACTGGAGGTCTCAGAACTGCTTCTTGTGACATCCCTTATCAAGATGGTTGGTTCACACTTACTTCTTTGTCTTTTCCACTCTTCTCCATGATAGGTGGAGAGTATAAAATGAGGTTGCTCCTTCCATACCAATAGTTCACCAGAGGGAAGGGAAGAATTCACTCCTGAAGAGTCTCTGTGCAGCTGAGCAAGGTAAGAAATCTTTGGTTGGTGAATATTAAACAAAAATATAAAAAGGGAGTGTCAGGGAGCATAAAATATCTATTAAAAGAAACCTGGTGGGTTATTTTACGCTGCCTTGAATAGTGGGTGGTTATTTTGTGTTGTTTTACATAAAAAGAAGCCTACATATCTCTCTAGCACTTTGTAAAGTAAAACATACTCTGAGAGATTAGCTACATAGACTTTATCAATCTTATTTTATAGTTAATAAGACAGGTATCTGTCAGGGAGAAGGGGATTGCACAGGACCACACATCTAAGAGGTATCAAAGCTGGGATTCAAACAGTGGACTTGGTCTATTAATATTCTGTTATCTTGTGACTACTGAACTACCTTTTTTTTAATTAATTGGTTTCAAAACTATTTTTTTCTCATAAAAATACAAAGGGGCCTTAGAACATAGAGCATAGAAATCTAGAATGCGAAGTTACCTGAGAGAACATCAGGCCAACATTCTTTAACTTTGTAGGTGAGGAAATTCAGGTTCAAAAAGAGAGTGTGACTTGTCTATAGCATCACAAACAAATTAGCAGTAAAGCAAAACAAATTAGAATTCATATCTCTTGATTACTAGTCTAGGGATCTTTCCATTCAGGTTGGCTTTTCAAATAATGCTCTTAATAGTAAAATGAAAACATTTTTGTTGTTGTTTTTGTTTAATTCATGTCCATTTCTTTGTGACCTCGTTTGGCCTTTTCTCGGCAAAGACTGGACAGTATTGGCCATTTACTTCTCCAGCTATTTTTTTTCCTGAGGCAATTGGGGTTAAGTGATTTGTCCAGAGTCACCCAGCTAGGAAATGTTAAGTGTCTAAGGTCAGATTTGAACTCTGGTCTTCCTGACTTCAGGGCTGGTGCTCTATCCACTGAGCCACCTCGCTGCCCATTCTCCAGCTAATTTTACAGATGAAGCAACTGAAGCACACAGAATTAAGTGACTTGTCTAGGATCATAAAATTTTGAGCTTAGATGAAACATCAGAGCTATAAAATAGCCTTAGAACAAAGAATTTGGAAGTCACAGATGTAAGGGACCTTGGAATATAAAAAATAGCTTTTTTGGTATAGTGAAATCGAACTTGGTCCTCATAAGATCCAAGTTCAAATTCTGGTTTTGTCACTTACTATTATATACCAGATGAAGACAAAAAGAAAAATATCAAACATACCAACAAAGTTACTAACCCTTTACAGTAGCTAAGAAGTGAAAACAACTTGAAAATGATTCTATAACAGCATTAAAACTTAAAAAATACCAAACACAGAAGAATGTTAAAAGAGAAAGGGTCCTTAAAAGATAGAATTTAGGATATCAGAACTGAAGATCTTAGAACACAGACTGCTAGAATTGTAGATAATAGTAATATCAGAACTAGGAGGGATCTTAGACCACATAATGTTGGCCTGAGAGAAATCTTCCCAACATCTTGATAGTAATTAATGAAATATCATTTAAAATTAATTATTAAAAACAGGTTATCATCTATGCATTAAGGTTCCTTCTGATGGGTTAGTGGCAGTCAGAGAGTTGTTAAAATCCCTTTATAGTCGGCGCACAGGTTCTTCATGAAAGAATTCATGAAACCCAAAACATTAATTGGCAAAAATGAAAGTTTATTGTTGGACAGGAAGCCAGTTCTTCTAAGAGACTGACTTCTTTAGTGGCAAAGTCCTATTAGGGAAATGGAAGCTGACACTGAGGAGAGAATGTCTTCTCTGCAGGCAGGGTCCTAGCAAACTGCTTTGGACCTTCTGCAAAGAGTGAGTTTAGAAACTGCCCTTTAAAAGGAATTGTGAGGATTCAGGTTGAGAAAGAAGCCAAAGTTTCCAGGCCTAGATGCTTATCAGTATTCGGCCCAGATCTCCTATTGGAATTAATAACACTTCCAAGTGCTGATTTTTGACCAAGATTTCTAATTGAATCAAAGGGTCTGGCATTCCCAAAAGATAACTTATCTGGGGGGAGACTCCAAAAGGGATCACAGATCAAAAGGGAACACAGTTTCAGAGTGATAATCTTAAAGGGAACAGTTTCCGTCTTTCTTCACTTCTAGTTCTAGCATAGGAATACCTCAAAAGACTGACCAAATATGGCCCTCCCCCCCCCAAAAAATGTCTAGAAAATGCAATTGGCTAGACACAACCAAGGTCAGAACTAGTATTTGAACTCATATCTTCTGACCCCAATTATATCACCCTTTTCACTATACCATGATTGAAGGATAAGTAAATTTTAGCAAGAGACAGGGGAAGAAGGTGAGAGAGATGGATGTAAAGGATAGGATGAGTAAAAATGTGCAGAGAGGGAGAAAGCATGGGATATTTTCAGGAAATAACTAAGGGCATAGTTTGCTTGGAGCCTAGTGTATAAGGAGGAAACCTAGTGAATGAAAAGACCAATAAGGCATATTGGGGCTACATTGAAAATGCATTTTCAGAGCCTGAGGAGTCTGGTGACTTTTTAAAGTAGGCAATGGAGAATCATTGTGTGCTTTCTAAAGAGGGAAGGAGTATGGTCAGTACTAAAAGGAAATGCTTTTTTCAGGGACCAAGATCAAAGATGTCAGTGCTCTGGGCCTTCGTTGCCCTAGTATCCATCCATATTGGAGGTGTTGATGGTACTCCAAGCCTGTTCTTAAGCAGTAATCCACTTGTACCTGAGTTTCTTCAATCTGAAAGATCAAACATTCTAAGCCTTCCTCGAAGTAATCAAAAGCTCCTAAATCCATTAGTTCCTCTTGCTGTTCCTAAAGTTCCATTACTTCCTATGAAAAAGTCTAACAAAGACACAACTGAAACAAGTGAACCGCATTGTGCTGCTTCAGTATGGAGTTCTACGTCTGAGGAGAAAATGAATAACTGTAAGTTGAAAGTTTTAAAACTTTTCTTTTTTTTTTGGAGTTCATCATATTGGGTAGACCACAACCCCTACTGATTTCTGAATTCAAATTGCTCCCAATAACCTATCTAAGGACCCCTCCAACTTTTGTTTCTCAAGAAGGAATCAATGTGTTAATGTCAGAGCATTCTATATTTATTAGGCACCTATTATGTGTAGAGCACTGTGCCTGTAAGGGTAAATGTAAAATTTAGTTAAGATGTGAATCATTGATTTTGTGAAACTCAAAACATAAGGAAGGGATATTTTACAACCTTATTGGATTCTCTATATCCCCAAAGGTGTAGAAAGTGGGGGGCCAAGCAAATACTGCTACTTATTATAATGCTTAGACCACAGGGAACAATAAACATTAGCCAATGTCATTGTGAGAGAACAATTAGAAGATGCATATGTTGTTCCTCTCTTTAGACATCTACTCTCACAACTGTCTTATCAATGGGCAGATTTCTGCCTTGTATAAATACCTCACTAAATGAAAAAGTGTCTATACTGCTATAAGTACTTTTGACTCACCCAAGACTTGTAATTCTTACCCAGGAGATTTAGCCAAATTTTTGATGTAATCACATTACTGACTTTGAGATGAATGGTCTCTATTCAATACACATTCCCAATGTTTATCTTCTACTTGAGTGGAAGTAGTTCTATAGATAGATGTTTAACCATTACCATTACTAGAATATAACCATTCAAACAGCTGGATTTCAATAGTCAGTCTGCCCCATACAATCAGGGACCACCATTGTGGTTCTTTCAATGTAAGGCAGAGCACCGGGGATTGACACCAGATGGTGTCCTGGCCTCAGGTTTTGCCTCCAGCACTTCAATATCTATGTAACTATGAATATAGATGATTATCCTTGTTCATCATATCCTCATATCAGAAAGTGGGAATCAAGGAGTAGAAAGGTGAAGCAACCTGAAAAATATGAAACAGCTAAGGAGGGATCAGAGCTAGGATTACAATCCAAAGGATCTGGAGAGTTAGACATGGATTGCTTTGGTATAAGAGGCCCTCAGCTTCAAATCTATGCACTGCTGCTCACCAGCTATGTAGGACAGGGATGGTTGTGATTTCACTGACATGGACAATTTTCCACATTTAATCAATGAAAGTACAGTTTGAGAATCCTAGAGAGTTACCTAGAGTAGAAGGAGGCAAAATAATTTTTCAAGCATCATACAACCAGTGTCAAAGATATAGCTTGAATATAAAGGGCAGGAAGAGTAATTAGTATTTACATGTTGTCTGCTATGTGCCTAGCACTATACTAAGTGCTTTTTAAAAATGTCTCATTTGATCCTCAAAATCCTGATAGGGAAGTGCTACTGTTATTCCCATTTTATAATGGAGGAAACTGAGGCAAACAGAGGCTAACCAGTAAGTGTTTGGAGCCAGATTTGAACTCAAATCTTCCTGACTCCAGACCTAGCACTCTATCCAATATGACAAAAAGCTGCCTTTGTTTGGACAGCCCAGCCTCTAAAGTTTCCTCCATTGTGGAAAGAAAAGAAAATCTCCTATGGTATTTTATCCATTCTTCAACTCAATTTCCAATTTTTTGTTTTCTCAAAAAGAATTCATCAAAATATTTTTGTACACATAGGTCCTTTCTTTTGTAGGGAGAGAAGGGTTTCTTTGCATTACAGATCTAGTAGTGAGATTGGTGGGTCAAAGCATATGTACAATTTGGTAACCAATTGTGCATAGTTGCAAATTGTTCTCCATAATGATTGGATCAGTTCACAACTCTATCAAAAGTGCATTAGTGTACCTCTTTTCCCATTGTTCCCATCATTAGTCATTTTCCTTTTCTGTCATGTTAGCAAACCTGAAAGGTATGGAATGTACCTCAGAGTTGTTTTTAACTTGCATTTCCCTAGTCGAGTGCTTTAGAGCATTTTTTTTAATATGACTATTGATAACTTTGATTTCTGTTTCTGAAAATTGACCATTTATCAATTGTGAAATGGCTCTTATTTTTATAAATTTGTCTCAGTTCCCTGTATTTGAGAAAAGAACCCTTTTTCATAGAAACTTACTGTCCAAAAAAATATTCCCTGGTTTTCTGCTTGCTAATCTATTCCATTATTTCCAACATTCTATTTTTTTAGTGAGTACCAGATTATTTTGATAATTACTGCTTTGTGATATGTTTTAAATTCTGGTATTATTCTACTCTTTGGATTTTAAAGTTTTACACAACCTGGTCTCAACCTAACTTTTCAGTCTCACTGGACATTTCCTGTACTTTCTAATTCTGTCCAAGTGTTCTTTCTGTTCCTTACAACAATCCATCTCCTACCTCTGTATTTTGGCTCTGACCATCCACTATGTCTGGAATGTCCTCTCTCATTTTTACCTAATAGAGCCCCTATATTCCTTTAAACAAAATTTTTTAAACATGAATAAACATAAACACTAGTATAGCTGATATATAATATAGATTCTCCCTTGATTGAATCTTTAAATTTGGCTTTGTCTGAGATCAATGATTACTCGCCATATTTTTTTTCTAATAAATTGTACTCCTGAGCCTTGTTGCAAAATTTATGCATATTTCTTCTTTCTTCTTCCTGCAAACTTTTCTGCTTTAATTATGATCCTTAATTTGCCTTGCTATTACTTAACGTCCCTCTACCTATGGATCCTTCCCTTGTCTTCTTCCCCCATCCTTTGCTTGTTCCTCTGCCCATTCCTCCCCCCTTTATCTTTATAGGTTTTGCAGGGTGCTGTACCTTCATGGTATACATGTAGTGTTGTCTATTGTCAAATAGACATCACACATTCCTGATGGAGTGGGTTTTCAAAACTATGAGCCCTCCTCCCCCCCCTTCCCTTTTAATGCCTCTGTATCCATTCTTTCTCTGCCCCTCCTCTGTAAAATATAATTTCTATTTTTACCTTTTCCGAGGTGGTTTTGCTTTTTAGATTCAGATCATATTTAACTCTGCTCAATCTTTCTTTTGAGTTACCCAGTTGCTGATGTCAGTCTTAAACATATGCTATGCATTTCTATGTAAAGAATTTGTTCTGTTAAGTTCCTTGAAATTGATCTTTGATATTCACTCTTTTGTGTTACATTTTCTATTTAGTTTGGATTTAGTTGAAAGAAAGTTCTGAAAATCTGAAAGTTTGTCAAATGTGCTTTTTTGTTCATTCAATATTATGGATACTTTTGCTGGACATGATATATTTGGCCAAGGCTTAGTTTTTTGGTTTTTTGTTGTTGTTGTTGTTGTTGTTGTTGCTAGATTTGTGGCCTTTTATTGTGGCTGCTGATAAATTTTGTTTGAAGCTTCAGCGTACTTGAATTCTTTTTTCCTTATTTCTTACAAAATTTTATCTTTGATCTGGGGGTTTCAAAATTTGGCAATAATATTTCTATGTTTTTTTTAAATAAATAATCTCTTTGAGGTGGAGATTGGTGGGGGTTTTTTCTATTTCTT
Organism: Sminthopsis crassicaudata; assembly: GCF_048593235.1. Lineage (NCBI taxonomy): Eukaryota > Metazoa > Chordata > Mammalia > Dasyuromorphia > Dasyuridae > Sminthopsis > Sminthopsis crassicaudata. Next base: position 450,045,145 of record NC_133618.1, on the reverse strand, counting down.
CTTTCCCCTCATGTTCTATCACTAAAGGAAAGTTTTCTTGGATTATTTTTGCATTGTTATATCTAAGTTCTTTTTTTGGTCACAGCTTTCAGGTAGTCCAATTATCTATATATTTCTTTTTTTGATATGTTCTCCAGATCTTTTGTTTTTCTTAATAGATATTTCACATCCTGTTCTTTTTTTTATTCTAATTTTCAAAGAGTTATTTTCATCTTTAAGACTCTATTTCTTTTTCTAGTTGGTTAACTGTTTTTTTTCATAATTTTCTTTTACTTCTTGGATGATTTGTGTTATTATTATTGTTGTTATTTAGTTTTTTCCTCAATGTCTCTCATTTGATTTTTAAATTCATTTTTGAGTTCTTTTATAAATTCTCCTTGGGCAGTGAGCCATTTAAAGCTTTTTTTTTTACTTCAATGTCCTTCTCTGAAGATGAATCTCAATCTTCCCTGTTCTCATGGTAAGTTTCTACACTGGTTCTTCTTTGCTGGTTCATTTTTTTTTAATGAGAAGTATTAGTGTAAGCACCTCTAATCATGGGGTGGGAGGGGGTCATGCCTCTAGCTTCACTTCAGCTCTCCCTTCTGACCTGGAACCCAAATCAAAAGCTCCACTCTATTGCAAGTGCCAGCAGCCAGCAGTGTCCCTGCCTCCCTGCTTTTTCATTCATTTGGTGTGCTGATTCTTTCTCACCCAGGGCCAGGTCTCTGTAACACAGTTGGTCTAGGAGGTTCTGTCTGTTTTCCCAGACTCAGACCTTGGACTCCACATACTGTCTGGGAGATGAAAGATTCTATGATTCCCCCTGAAGCTCCAGCCACATCCAGCCCTTGGGGTACCTACTTGCTAGCCTGGAAATACTCATTGCACACTTTCTAATCCTCCAATCTGGGGTCTTTCTTGACATTTTCTTGGGTTGTACCAAGAAGTTCCCTTTTCTTCCCCAAATCTTCCTGATTTTTCACTAGTCTATGTTTGCACTGAGGTGCAAAATCGTTCTGTTTGTGGGGAGATCTGGAGAACTTGAACTTTTCTGACCTACTCCACCATCTTCACAAAATCCTCCCTCTCTTCCTTTAAGATGCAAACTCAAGCCCCTTTACTACATGAAAACTTTCATGATCCTCCAACCACTAGTACTCTCTCCCCCAAACTCCAGTTATTTGTTTACTTTATATTTATGTTGCATGTTTTACATAAGTATTTATTGCTTCTCCCATTCGAATAAAAATTCCTTATGAGTAGGAATTATTTCATCTTTGGCCTTTAAATCTTAGCACCCAACACACTGCTTGGCACATAGTAGGCACTGTATAAGTCTTGTTGACTAATTGAGAAGCAACTTCTGATGATAAGGGTCTCCACACTGCATTCAGACCAATAGTCTATTAGCAAGACCCTACTCAAAGTCTATCCAGCTGGTAGAATTTTCCAGAACTTGCTTACGAGCACCCCAGCAAGCCATGATAATATGCAGTAAATAATGATAGACAATAAAATACTGTTCTAGCTTCTCTGCCTTCTTGATTTCCAACAATATAAACAAATAGCTTTTCTAAGAGGGAACCCCATAAGAGTATTTAAGAGGTTTTCATGGGGATGAGGGATTAGGCAAATTCTGGTTAGTACTGCAATAAAAATGAAAAAACAAAGGAGAGAAGTTGCAGAAGGGAAGGTTTTAGTTGGATATCCAGAAAAAAATCTCTCCCAATGAGAACTGTCCTTCACATAGGGAATGCCTGCAGAGGGAGTGTGTTGTCGGAGACATGAGAGAGGAGATTTTCATTCTTCATACCACCTTACTTGCTGAGTCATTCTCTCTTTAGTGATTCTTAGCCATAATCACTAAATAACTAATTCCTCTCTCTACCTTGAGTCTTGCCCCCAAATGGTGAGAATGCTCACTAAGTGAAGCTGAGGACACCACAAGGGATTCATGACTTGTCATATGTAAACCTGTTTTTTTTTTAAATTCTTTTCAGCTGTGAATGACAGTATACCAGTTGTTATAAAAGACATGCTTCAATGTGTTGAAATAACAATGGGAGGTTTGTTAAAACTGATTATGTCCATGATGGATCTGCAAAGTAGTGTAGGGGAAGATGGCAATTTTATGCCTGCTGCAATGGGTTCTTTCCCTCTTCCCACTGATACTTTGCTTGATGTCTTCAAAGCACAATCTTTGAATATGCCAACTTCAAGTGATTTGGTTGATCATACTTCTATGTGAAGCTGAGGACAACACAAAGGATTTGTGACTTATCATGTGTAAACTGTTTTCTTTTATTTTTTTCAGATTTGAACAGCAGTATCACAGAAGCTATAAAAGGCTTGTTTAAGTGCAGTGAAATATCATTAGGAGGACTGTTAAAACCAGTTTTGTCCCTGGTGGATTTGGAAAGTATTTTAAAGAAAGATGGGCCTCCTGGGATGGGTTCTTTACCTCTTCCCACTGATGGTTTGTCTGGGCTTCTCAACAAACCCACTTCGAGTTTACCTCTTCCCACTGATGCTTTGTCTGGGCTTCTCAACAACCCGACTTCGAGTTTACCTGTTCCCACTGGTACTTTGTTAGATCTTCTTAAATTGCAGTCTTCAGGTGATATGGCTGATTCTACTTCTAGCTCCTTTCTAAAGGGAAATGGACAGATGCTTAATAATGGAGAACTAAGCAATGTAGCTTCTGAAAATGGACTTTCACTGAAAGACAAGAGTGCTGAAAATTTGGTGCCATTATCTTTGACTGGTAATAAAAATGCAAAGGAGAGCAAAGAGTCAGACAAAAGTGGAGATCCAGCCTCTTCAGGTGCAAAGGAAATAGCTGGTAAAGGCCTGGATGTCATGAAAGACAAGTTGGAGGATCTAAAGTAAGTCAATAACTTAGTCTGAAAGCATGCTGATTGATGAATGAAGCCAGTGGGTTTAGCCTGGAGAAGAGATGACTGGGGTATGTGACAGCTATCTATAGTATATAAAGATCTGATATGTAGAAGAGGGATTAGATTTGTTGGATCTGGCCACACAAAGGAGGATTTATACCATCTAAATGGGTGGGGACTCCCCAGTTAATCAAAGTAGAAGATGAATAACCCACTTGTGCCATCTGTATTCTGGAAAGCATTCTTGTTCAAGTACATATTGAACAGAAAGTCTGAGAGTCTGTAATCATAAGTTTTTGACTAAGGAACAGAAAAAGTAGGTCCCATTTTTGTAAATATTTAGCAACTTAACATGGAGGCAAATGGATCTTCTGAAGTCAGTACCTAGATGGGGAGAATGATGCATTGAAGAGATTCTTGGATTTTCCTCAAGATCAAGGAGGCAGTGAATTTTAGAGGGGAATAGGGAGAGGTGAATAAGAAAAATGTTTAGGTGCAGAAGAAAGTATGGGTAGAATTGGGTCTCAACTTGAATTTCACATTTGTCTTTATTTATATAAACATTTGCTTTTGTAGCTTGGAAAAAGTCCCTCTGGGCACCAGGTTGACATTTTTCTAAAACTAAAAATTCCCTAAAAGCAGAGAGTAGTTGAATAACAGAGCCAGAAGATACTTTTGAGGCCATCTACATTACTTTTACAAAGGGGACAGTGTATACATTTAAAGGCAAAGCTGTTTTTCCAACAAACTAATGTTCACATTCAATCATTTATTCCTTCAACAGCCATTTATTAAATATTAATTATATATAGAATACCACACTATGGGAAGGACAATGATGCTGTTCTAGACTTGGGTTGGACAGCTTCAGTGAGGACACACCTTGGATAACAGGCTCCAGGCAGGTAGATTTGAAACTAGATATAAGGAAGGAAAGGTTTGTAATATCTATCCAGAACTATCCAGCAATGGGTTGAATTTTCAGATGACGGTTTCAAGTTATAAAATAATTTACTTTTGAAACTAAAGAGTACCTTGGGATCATCAGGTCCCGTTCCTTTCTCTTCAGATGTAGAGACTGGTATGTGGTGAGATAGGGTGAAGATGAGAAATGGCATGGGCCACAGCAAGTGGCAGAAGGGACTAGCAACTGTGCTAGTAGAAGGAACAAATGATAATTAACTTGGAAAAGAAGGTATTTGGGGGAGAGGAATCTGACTGATATCTTTAGGTGTTAGAAAGGATGTTACAGAACACAGGATGTTGCAGAAACTGCTTGTTCTCAGAAAGAATAACTAAAAACCATGGAGAGAAGTTCCTGAGATGCATATTCTGAGTGTAGATAAGACTAAAACCAAAAAGAACTACCCTGAGATACCATGATCTCTCAGTCATAGAAGTTATGCATATAGGTTGATCACCACTTATAGAGAGATTTTCTTCTCAGCTACAATGGCCCCTTAGGTCCTTCAGGCTCTGAGAATCTGTCACTCTGTAAAACATGGTCTTCATCATTGCTGAGTTTACATAGAAAATCAGCTTAGTAGAATGGATAGAGAGTTGGCCTTGGACATGGGAAGAAATGGGTTTTCAGTTCTATTTTGATGCAAAGTAGCTCTATCACCATGAATAAAGCACTTTACCTCTCACACAACCTCTGAGACCACAAATAACTTTCTAAGACAATCAGCTATAAATCAGTTGCTAATTTGCAATGAGGAAATAGAAGGCTTGGACTTCTCTCTCTCTGCTCTCTACTCCCCCAAATTACAATCTACTCAACTCCAAAATCGGTTGCCTAGCTGGAAATCTGATCAGGAATCAGGAATTGTCTGTTAATTGAGAGGAGGGAGGGAAGTAAGAGAGGATTCCCTTCTACAAAACTTTATGCCCTGTGGAGTTGGGTTAAGAAAATATTTATCAAGTGTATTGTAAAGGTGCCTTCCCCCACTTAGAGAATCCATTTCCCTGAGTTTTATCTGACTCTCTCTGTCTTGTGCCTTACAGACTTCATGCCACTAATATCGTTATAAAGAATATAACTACAAAAATGGAAGGCAGCTTCATGGATGTCACAGCCTATGTTAGTGCAGACATCAGTGGACCCCCTAGGTAAGCTCCTTTCTACCTTACTCTCCTTACAGTCCTCCAGGCTAAATCTCTGTTAATGAAATTTAGCAATGGCAGTCAACTTCTTCTGACATACCCTAAATCGTTCCTTAATTGCTCACCATAATCATTGTCTTTACCCCATAACAACTTAGGATCTGAGAGTTTTTGTTTCCTGAAGTCACCATTCCATTCTCCATTCATCCCTGCATGTGCATAGGCCTGGAAGGCCTCAACTCACCTTGACCTCTTAGAATCCTCAATGTCTAGTGCCCCTTTCCACTAAAGCTTTTTTTGACCTGGCCAAAGGTCAAAAAACTCCTTCCTTCCTCAGATTACCTTACCCGTACTTATTTTATGTACTCACCCTTTCCAGCTTCAAGTAGGAAAATGTAAACCCCAAAGAGCAGAGAAATCTTTTTTTTCCTGTTCTCTATGTTCCTAGTGCCTCTCATATTGCAAGCATTTAAGCAAAATTCATTGAACGGAGTGTTTGGACAGTAACATTCATATAGTGCTGCTTTAGGAGGTAAATATGTTGTATTATCTTCCATCCTATTGTCCTATTCATACTATTTTTTCCCTTTAAATATTTTAATCTCGAAGGTTTTCCCACCTTAAACCCTTAAAGGTTTCCAATGGTCTTTTAAATAATTGATATTAATAATGGAGTCTTGGAATGGAAAATGCCATGTACATCCAGAGAAAAAACTATAGAAACTGAATGCAGATTAAAGCATACTATTTTCGCCTTTTTTGGTTTTTGTTTCTTTTTAGTCTCATAGTTTTTTCCCTTTGGGTTCTTATTTTCTTTTACAACATGACTTATATGAAAATATGTTCAAAATGATTGTACATGTATAACCTATATCAGAGCACTTACTGACTTAGGAAGAAAGGAGGTAAGAGGGGGACAGAGAAAAAACTTTGAAACTCAAAACCTAACAAAAAATGAATATTGAAAATTATCTTTACATGTAATTGGAAAAAATACTATTAAGAGGGGAAAATAGACTATTGGACTCAGTATGCAAAGATGTTATCATACCTGTAGCTCAAGGCATGGAATAATCTCCCCAAGTGAGACTATCAGTATTGGGAGATTGTTTTGACGCCACTACTAACATGAAGAATGTTACATTCACTATGAGCAAAGATAAACCCCTCTTGCACATACAAATGTTCTTGTTCTTAATGGTTCTAATTTTTAATGGATTTCTATAATAAGTTATAATTTATTCCTCTGAGGATTTTTTAAAAGGCAGATCAATAATATAATGAAAATTGTGCCTAAAATGATTTTTAAAATCATACCTTGGAGAAAAAATGGCCCCTTTCTAGAAAAAAAGAATATGGCAATACTTAAAGGGTCACAAAGCATAAATGTTATGCCAAAAATTGAAATATTATACATAAAGATTAATTCCTTAGCATTAGTATTCATGTGAGAGACAATAAGAGCCTTGTCCTTTCATGTTCATGTAGCTCACTCTTGTTCACATTTCCCTTTAAAAACTCAAGGTTTTAACTTTGCCTGTTTTTGTTTTTCTTTTATGATAAAGGCAGACAATGTTTATATGTGGCTGAAAATGTTCTAGGAAGACATATAAATTTTACAGGAAGATTCATAGGTTGGCTATATTTTGGAGTAACAACTAGTCCCTTACTAACTGCTAAACGTTGCTTCTTCTTTAGCTTGACAGGTCTTCTCGTACAAATAATGGGTTTCCAAATGGACGGTATAGCAAAAATAAAAGTTGGTGTGGCTGCAAATGATAGTATATGTGCCAAATTTGTTTCTGAAGAAAAAAGTATACAGGTTGAAAAAATGAACGTGAAACTACTTGATGTGTAAGTAGGAGAAACTTTCACTTATTTGTAGCACCCTCTTTGTTTCTCTTGAGGTTAATCAGAACTGAATCACAGAACTATAGGATGGCTAATCTGGAAGGGACTTTACAGAAGGTCAGACCAGGAGTTAAGAAAATACAATGTTATGGTAGGAAGCAATATTAAAATATGGAACATAGAATGTCAAGAGAATAACATCCATAGGTTTTCAGTTTACAAGGGGCTTTCCTCATAATAGAATTGTAGGGGAAAGGATCTGATTAGCATCAATATAAAAATAATTTTGATTTCATAAAGCCCCTGAAAGGGTTTCAAGCCTCCCCAGGAGTCCTTGTTATCATACTTTGAGACCTATTGATCTAGCCCAACCCTTTCATTTGGAAGAGAAAACTGAAGCCAAGCCACATGCAAGTTCACATAGCTAATAAGGAACAGAAACAGATTTCAAAATCAAGGTCCTCTAACCCCAAGTACGATGTTCTTTCTACATATGGAGAGTTGCAGAAAGTGAGGAGGTCAACTAGGATATTTGAATGTTAGAGCATTCAAAAAAGCAGAATGACCCAGAAGGACATTTCCTTATTCATTAGGTTTCTAAGTGCTTGTACTTAAAAAAGAACCCATCCCTTTGCTTTTCCAGGATCAAAAATGAAGAAAAATGTATTCCACTTCCATTGTCTCCACTTGTTTCCGGCCTGGTAACATTAGAAATGAAATTTTCGGTAAGTTACAAGGTACCACCTCAGTGTTGGGCATGGTACTTGGCTGGGGAAGGACATGCATCTGGTGCTCTTCAGGTCTGGCCATTAACAACCTGAATTTAGTGACCAAACCTCATATAGGATGCTAGGTTAAAGGTCAAAAGCTTCTTTAAACCTGGGGATCACCCCTAAGCATACTGATTTGGAAGCAGGTACTGGCAAGCTGAAGGAGAAATAAAATAGGATGGAAGATCTAAAGAAAAAAAGAGATTCAAATTTTCAGGTAATGATTACTGGCTTAAACATCACTAAGGGTACAGTTCTCACAGTCTGCCCATTCCCAAATGAGGCATTTGGCTTCTTAACCTGAATCTAAAGCAGCTTTTTCAGAGCAGTATGATGATCTTCTCCATTCTGGATACCATTCTTCTCTTAATTCAGTCTAAGTTATGATGAGTTTATGGGACTTGCATGCTCTGTAACACTGGTGACTTTTACTAAACTTTCATTCTACTAAAACAAAACAGAACAACAACAAATTACACCCCCCCCTTTTCAGGTTAAGAAGCCAAGGGCCTCATTTGGGAATGAGCAGCCTGTGAGAACTGTACCCTTAGTGATGTCAGGGGCCTTGAATTTATACCAAAAGAGGCATGGATAAAGGAACTGGACCTGGTTAGCTGTCTTTGAAGGCTTGTCCCATGAAAGGGGAATTAGACTAGCTCTGCTTGGCCCTCTCGAGGAGCAATGGATACAGTGCAAAGGGGTAGCTTTAGGTGGGTTTCAGGAATACAGTTTCCTCAGTGTGCTTCCTAGTTTGGGAGATGATAGATTCTCCCTCAATGAAATTCTTCAAGCAAAGGCTGGGGGACCTCTTATCAGGCACATTGTGGAAGGGATGCTTGTTCAGATGGGAACTGGACTAGGTTGTCCTCTGAAGTCTCTTTCAACTCTGAAATTCTCAGTCTGTCCTCCCTATAACCCCACTGTGTCTATGTTACAGAAAGAAGAATGCCCTATTGATTTACCAAATCCTTGGTGCAAAAATGGTGAGTGCTACAAACTCAAACACACTGGATGACCGATTTTAAATGATGAAATGCCTCTGATTACTCTGAGTCCTCATTACACAGACTAAAGATAATGGTTATGAAATCAATACAAAAACAAAAGGGGTTCTAAGAGTCTGAGTTCTGTCATTCCTACAAGGCTTTCAGGTTTACGAAGCCCTTTCTTCCCAACCGTGTCAGGTAGTATGAGCATCATTATTCCCATTTTGCAGGGGAAGAAACTGAGGCTTAGAAAGCTTAGGTGAGTTGTCCTCCCAAGAAGTACAAGAGATAGGATTCAATGCTACTCCAACTAGCAAGTTCAAAAGCTGGTGCCTTAGAGATGCTTTAAACCAGGGGCCCTTAATTCTTTTCTTCTATCAGATTCCTTTGTTAATCTGGTCAAGTCTTTGTACTCTTCCTCAGAATTGTGTTATTGAAGGCAATATTAGATTTCAGCTAGACGTTAGTGAAAAGGGAAATTTATTCATGTATTATTTGGGGATTCGTTGACCTCAGGTGAAGAACCCCTCTTCTAAACTAAAATATTCTTTTCTAAGGTTTTGTAAATTTTCTAAAGTCCCCTTCATCCTAGTGGACAGGAAAAGCACTTTCTTGGGTCAGAGTAAATCAGCCTTCAGGTCAGCTCTGCCACTTAATGAACCACATGGCTAAGAAAGAGCTCTTTCCCTCTCTGCATAGAGCAAGAGCTTTCTCTGTAAAAGGTAGGGGTTGGACTAAATCAGTGGTGTCAGACCCAAAAAGAAATGGGGGCCATTCAGCCATATATGAGGAGACTGGTAGGCCATATGTTGACTTAGAAAACCATAAGTTAGTATCATCCATGTTTTTATTGTGCTTTTATTCATTTTATTAATATTTCCCAATGATATTTCAATCTGGCTCAATTTGTACTTAGTACTTTGCAGCCTGCTGGTCTTGTGCTTGATATCTCTAGATTAGAAGATTCTAAAGATCCCGATTCCATGTTTCTGTGATCTACATAAATGGCCACCTAGATCATGGTTTCTATTGTCTTAGTCATTCCCATTTGCAAATTATTGGGACTGATGCTGAGATTTTTTGATTGATTAATATATTGCACACAATATAACTTTAATAAATAGTTGGCATAATGTATGAATACAATCATGCACATGTGCCAGATCACCCGGACAGAAGTTGTGTTCTGCCCCAAAATGCACTGAAATCAATTATTCAATCAACTATTTGGATGGAAGGTTTTAGGGGTGAGGGAAGCATATGGTGTGAAAAAACGGTCTGAACAAAAGGACAAGAGAGTCCATCACCTTGGCTGCAATGAAAGATTTATGAAAGGAAATCTCCCAAAGGTGATATAGCACCTAAAACACAGGAATTATTCAAGTGTTTGTTGAATAATGAATGAATGAATGAATGGGAAGTTCATTGGTACAAGGTCAAAGAAGGGTTTGATTGCTAGATCAAAGAGTCCAGAGTTTTATTTTATGGGCAACAGGTTGCTATTATACTACTTTGAGACTCTGGACAAGTTTCTTCCACTCTCTCAAGTTTTGCTTCTTCATCTGTAAAATGAGGGTATTAAACTGATTGGGCAGCTAGGTGGTGCAGTGAATGAATGCTGGTCCTGGAGTGTAGTCTCAGATACCTAAATTAGCAAGTCATTGAACCTTATTTGCTTTCATTTTCTCATCTGTCAATGAGAGAAGGAAATGGCAAATCTGTCCAATATCTTTGCCAAGGAAAGCCCAAATGGGGTTAAAAAAAAATCAGACACAAGTGAAAAAAAGCCTGAACAAAATTGGACTAATAGATTTCTGAGGCTCATCAATCTTATGATATCATCACTTTGGTCAGGAAATTATAGCATCAGAGAACTGCCAAACATTTTCTGGAACTGTTGTAGTTCAAAATCTTTCCTTCCTAAACTGTGTCCTGGGTCAATGTGAAATAACTTACTACCTGTTTAAGGAGTTTTCTGAGTCTTTGTTTCCTCCTTACCAGAATAAGGGCATTGGAATAGGTGATGGGCACCTAGTCGGTGTAGTGTTGTTATGGCATTGGATCTAAACCAGGATCACCTGGGTTTGAATGTGATTCTAGACAAGTCATTTAGTCTTTCTCAACCTCAATTTCCTCATCTGTAAATTGAGGATAATAATACCTGTAGATAGCTAGGTAAACAATGGATAAAATGCTGGGGCTAGAATTAAAGAGACTCATCTTCCTGAGATCAAATATCTAACCAGACACTCACTGACCATAGCCTCTGGGCAGATTACCAAATCCTGATTGCCTCAGTTACCCCATCTGTAAAATGAACTGGAGAAGGAAATGGCAAACCACTCCAGTATCTTCATCAAGAAAATGCCAAATATAGTCCTGAAGAGTTGAGTACAACTGAAACAACCAAATAACAACTTAGAGTTTTTGTGAAGATCAAATGAGATATGTAAAAACTCACTGTAAACCTTAAAGTATTATTATCACAACTCCATAATGTTTCGTGTGTGTGTGTGTGTGTGTGTGTGTGTGTGTGTGTGTGTGCTATAAAATGTATGATCTTTGGTGATCTTCGGAATCAGGCCCCATAAATTAACCTTGTTACATATATATATCAGCTACTGAGATGGTTTATCCTTCAGCAAAACGATTTTGAATGTAAACCCCATGGTCTGAACTCAGTGACTGTTTAACTTTTGTTGACATGGTTCTAACATTTTCTTTCTGTGTCTGCCATCAGCAACTGTACCTGATAAACAAGATTTATTTAAATACACTTTAAAAAGCTGCAATTTCACCTCTGCGGGCCTTGTGTGTGCCTATTGTGTAAGTGCTATTTTTCATACAATGGTGAGACTAAAATTGGATGTACTTCTGAATTAAAATATTTTCTAGTAGAATAGGAAGCTAGATCCATCTCTTGTCTGATCCCTGTTCCTTTAATATGGGTCCATCTGGCTCCAATTCTGGGGCACTGGGCAAACGTCAGCAGCAGCTAAATGAGATTTCTTATTCATTTTCCTCCATGATAGGTTAAACAAGTGGCTGGGATGGAAATGAACCAACAAGTTTATACTGATGATGCCCCCAGATCAGTGCCAAGTTGTAGGGAGGGTGAAGGGGGACATAAGCAAAGAGAAGAGGGTAGATGCAGCTGTGAATCTGGGAATTTACAATATGGCTAAAGAAATGTCTTATTCATAAAAACTAATAGAAACCAATAACTACCAAATTTTGCAGTTCTTATATTCAATATGACTATATTTCCCAAATAAAAACTCTTTTCTTTAATGTGCACATTTATTTTTAAGAAATCTTACAAATATTTTTTTAAAAATTCAATTGTGCTGAATCTTTTATTTGAAAAATGACTGAGAGGAAGATACTCACATAGAATTAGGTAGATTATTTGAAATTGATCCCATCTGTGGAAAATCCCAAGTCTGGTTGCTGGGTACATTGAGGATGTACAATTTGTACTGGTCCCTTCCAGCATCAAATCTTATGAGCTCTGTTTTCACAGGGAGTTAAGAGTAGCAGAAACTAAGGGAGCCCAGGGCAATATGGCAGGAATGCATGGAGGATGAATAACTGGAGTCAGGCAAGATGTGGAAAAGTAGACAGGAAGGGGACAATTTTTTCAGTGGGAGGGGATGGAGTGGCTGGATGGACAGACAGAGTCTAAGTAAAGGCCCAGAAAAGGGACAAAGCATGATGATATTTGAGGGACAGAACTTCCGGGAACAGGCTTAGGACCTGGGACACTGAACCAATCTCCTTGATTTTCCTAGATTCCAAGCAGAGATTCAAACTGATCTTTGGGAGAGACAAGACAAAGCTAGACAACTATAATTCACCAATACCACAAAGACAGCTTGGGACCTGACTTTGCAGTGTTTATTTTACTCCACCCTGAGCCTTTGGTTGGCACTTTCCAAGCCTTCTTTGCATGAGACTGTTGAGGAAATTTAGAATTACACCCCTGCTAAGCCCTTGGAAATGGGCTTTTGAGCCAAGAAGTGCAGTGCATCTAAAATGCATTTCAAGTCTTTACCTAAGACTGGTAGCTGAGTTTTCCCTGAGTTCCCAAAGAGCCTCAAGTATAATGCTGAGCAAGATTGTGTAGAATAAGAGAATCAGCATAGACTTAAGATGGACGTGTTGCTTAGAACATGAAATACTGACTCTCTGACTTTCTCTCTAGGCTGAGATAAATTATAACGAAAAATCAGTCCCTGTGGCAGGTGGGCAGGCTCCTAAATTACCTGCAGATGCTGCTATGGTCTTGGCATTCCATCACCACCTGGTAAAGGCAGCAATTACTCATACTATGAAGAAAATCTCTGTAAAGGTAAGCATTGTCAAGAAAATATCCTTGGGACAGCTGGGTGGTACAGTGGATAGAGCACCTACCCTGAAGTCAGGTCGACCCCAAGTTCAAATCTCACCTCAGACACTTAACAATTCCTGGCTGTGTGACACTGGGCAAGTCACTTGACCCCAGTTGCCTCAACAAACAAACAAAAAAAGTAAAAAAGAAAGGAAATATCCTTGGTCTGGGCCCCTTTCATTCTGAACTCATTTGAAAAACCTTTGTTTTTAAATCTTTCAAGGTGGAGTAGTGTAGGAGAAAAGGGCCTGCAATCAGATGTCAAAGGCCTGAGTGCTATATTTACTAAGTTAGGTGGCATAGTGGAGAAAATACTGGGTCTGGAGACAGGAAAACCCGGCTTCAAATCTCTTCTCATTTGCTTTAGCTATGTGATCTTTGGCAAGCTGGTAAACCTCTCTCTCAGCTTCAGCTATAAACCTGGAATAATAATAATAGTATCTACTTCCTGCTTCCTTCGCGTCCTTCTTCCCCCCAAATTTGGCTCCAAAGGATATCGGAATAATAGTGCATACAGTACTTTACATATATCATATCATTTGAGTCTCACTACAAACCCAAGATGGAAGGAGCTTTTGTCTCAGTTTCACGGTGAGAAAACAGATTGAGAGAAATGAATTTCCCATGGTCATAGAACTAGGGACAACTAAGGCAGTGCTTAAATTCAGATCTTCCTATCCACTACATTACGTAGGCCCTTCATATAAGTGGAATCCACACCCCCTTCTTGGTAGAGGTGGGAGGTTATGGGTTTAAAGACAGAATTCAATACAGACTTTTTCTTTGTATACATTAGTTTAATTGAACTGTTTTTTCCCCCTCTCTCTTATTATTTGTTATAAGGTATTGCCTTGTGGAAGGGGTTTTGGGAAAGGATACAATCAAAAATATAGATGTAATTTAAATAAAAACAGAAGATACCAATAAGATTTTTTTAAAAAATATATACTAACAATCCTTTTTTTATCTTCATATCCTGTTATTTTCTTTTCATGAACAGACAAATGATACGGCACTTCAAATAATGGCAGTGAAATATAAACTAAACGACCCAAAATTGGACTTATATTTATATGAAGATGTGAAACAGAATGGCATCAAGATTGCTGAAATACAATCTGTGAGTACTGAGAAGAGAGTTTGGATTCAATGACTCTGAAAGTTAGACAGATGAATCATTGGGAGAGGTCAAAGGAGACTTGTGCAGCAGTGGAAAGAACATGGTTTGAATACAGCTCTGTAGCTTATTTTCTGTATGATCTTGAGAAGATTACTTAATCTTGCCTGGGTCCTAAGGACCTCATCTATGAAATCCAGACCAGTTCCAAATTCTATCATTTAAGTTGGACATTGAAGTAAGGAAGGCAATTGGTTGATGGAGAGAATGAGGAGGGTCAGTTTGAGGGTGAAATGGGCTAGATTCAGTGGCATGGGACCATGTGAAGAGAAGTGTAGTGTAGAGAAGAAAGGTTCTTGCTCAAGATGTCTTATGAAACTACTTTGTAATCTGTAGAGTCAAGAGAACTGCAGAGCCAATTATCATTTCTAATTCACTTTATTTTTTCTCTCAATTTAGACGCTCATGTTTTTAGTTAATGGTGTGATTGATGATCGTCACCATTTGAGTGGCAGTATGAGCCTTCAAAGGTATTATATAAATTGCATTACCTATCTAGTACTTAGTAGAATTTCAGGCCATGTTTAGAGAGACCTGTGATAAGAGGCACAAGAAGGAAATATAGACTGATGTAATAGAGTCTGACTTAGTGGTTGTGTGGCTTCTGCTAAGTCAGTCCACCTCTGAGCTTTGTATTCCTTATCTCTAAAATAGGGAAAATATTTGCACTTCCTATTTCAAAGATTGTGAGGAAACTTTTTATAAACCTTGGAAAGCTATAGAAATCTATTGTTACTATTATTGTTACCATCATCATCAACATCAACAATCATGATATAATGGCTATGGTTCTGGGCTTGAAGTCAGGAAGACCTGAGTTTGCTCATGCTTATTAGCAATGTGTACTATGATACAGCGCTGGGCCCAGAATCAGGGAGACCCGAGTTCAAAGCCAGCTTCAGAACTTACTAGCTATGCGACACTTGGCAAATCACTTCACCCTGTTTACCTTGGTTTCCTCTCCTGTAATATGAGCTGGAAAAGGAAATGGCAAACCTTTCCAATGTCTGCCAGGAAAACCCTAAAAGGGATCATGAAGAGTTAAGCACAATTGAAATCACCCTCACCTTTGTCAACTAGACAAGACAAACCTGCTAAATCAGAGAGGACTTAATCTGCTGGTGGTGCAGAGAATTCCCAAACAGGAGTTTCCCATGCTGATAAAATCATAGATCCTTCCTGTATCCAGGTTGAATTATTATATATCAGTTGGAAGATTTTTGACTGGTCAGGGATGGCAGATGAGTCAGTAAGTGATTAACCCAGAAGTCCTAAAAATCATCTGCTCTTATCCAGTCATCTAGTTATTTCATTAACTATTTCCCAATGTGTACTGGAACTCCTCAACTTTGAAGCTTATTGTAGACTGCGTAAAATGAAAGGGAACTACTAACAAAAATCTAAAAAAGAAAAAATCTTGTTTAATAGAGGGATGAAAAACACCAAATAAAATCTAACTTTTCTCATATTTTTTTCCTAACAGTTCTGAGAACAAGATAGAACCTGAGGTAAGTCAAGTAGTTTTGTGTCTAAAATCATGACCTAAATGCATGCTATGTACACTATAGGAGCTCAGAAGGAAGAATTAATATGGTTCAAAATAGAGAAAACAGAAAGCAGGGTGAATCAAAAGTAAAACTAGTCAGAAGAATTAGGCTTTAGCTCTAGGTTTTTCACTAATAGTGAGTGACCAGAGACAAGCTATTTCTCACCCTCTTCTTCCTGGTCTTAAAATGAAGCAGTTGAACATATGCCCTTACAGGAGCAGTTGAAGGAACTGAGGATGTTTCATGCAGAGAAAATTTAGCATGGCTGAATTCAGAATTGCACGGTAGCTAGCTCTGTTCAAGTATTTGAAAAGGCTTCAGTGTTGAACTAGGATTAGTCATGTCCTGCCAGATGTGGAAGTTATAATGAAGTCAATTTAGGCTTGATATTAGGAAAAGCTACCTAATAGAGATATCTAAAGGTAGAATAGGCTGCCTTGGGAAGCAGCAAGTTCTTCCTGCTTGGCAATCTTCGATGAGAGGCTAAGTGACCACTTATCAAGTAAATAAGAATTCTTTTTAGAGTATGAGTTCAACTAGAGAACCACTGAGGTCCTTTATAGTTCTAAAATTAGGTGAGGTCATGACTAAATGCCTCTTAATGTCCTTTCTAGTTCTGACATCCTATATTCTTAGATTCCTCTAACCACTCATGTTCTAAGGTACCTCTCAGCTATAACACTACATATTTTAAGATTCTCTTCCAGTGCTAACATGATAACATTTTCAAAGAAAGCCTGAGGATAATTCTAATATTGCATTCTTAGAACAATGCTTTCTCTTCTGGGGATGTATCTTGCTCAAGGCTAAACATAGTTTTGTGGAATTATGGGAAAGGATTCATGCCTCTATATTTTCTCATCATGATTGTCTCCCTATAAGGCAGAAGAGTGAGCATCAGAAAACATTTCTTAGCCCTGATCATTAGCATAATTCCTTACTTTCATTAGTAATTTCCATTTCAATATATTTATTTGAAAATTTAAAATTTAATTTAAAAATGAAAAATTATTTTAAAATGTAATAATGGCCAACTTATATATCAATCAAATTTATAGGATCATGCAATTTTCACATTTAAAATGACCTTTCAAAATTGCTAGTCAGTCTCTATACCCTACATCAGGCATGAATCCTGAGCAACATAATTCATAGAGGACAGTTGACTTCCAGCTAAAGATTGAGAACTCTGACTGCTATGAAATGCTTTATTTCAACTCTCTCAACTTTCTTAGACTTATTCACCCCAATGGCTTGCAGAGTTCATTCATCCAACTCTGCTGAATATAGAAATCATATAAGACAGTTCTGATCTCAGGGAATATTTTATATATATAAATATATATATATATATACATAGATATAGATATAGATATATACATAGATATATATGCAAGGTTGAGTTAAATAAATGAATAAAGCTCATTTATCTGGTAAAATTGCATATTTAGTAGATAATTTTTAGCTGGAAGAGAGAAACTATAAGGAAACCAGCTAAGTCAATACAAACATTTATTAACCACCTATGTATCTATCTAGTAGGGATTTATCAAAAAGGCAGTTAGTTTCCAATGTATGGCATGGGCTGGGGCCAATTTCAATTTAAATGCAATAAAAAAGAAATAATATGGTGTCTTGGGTCTGGATTAGAGAAGATCTGAGTTAAAATTCGGTCTCAGACACGTACTAGCTATATGATCTTGGCCAGGTCCCAACTTCTGTGTGCTTCAGTTTCCTTAAATATAAACTAGGGATAATACCAATATCTACCTCACAGGATTGTTGTGAGGATCTATTGAGACAATAATTGTAAAGCATTTAGCACAATGACTGGAACATAAGAGGAGCTTAGTAAATGCTTCTTCTCACTTCTTAACCTTTTACTAGAATGAATAAAGGTTTTAACTCAGAGGACTCAGTCAAAATGTGAATGAATTCCAGCTCTGCCATTTTACTGTATGAGCTGGAGCACATGACTTGATTTCTCTAAATCTCAGTTTAAAAATCCATTAAATGAGGGAGTTAAAGTAGACCATCTCTAAATCCTCTGGACCTGTGAACTAATGCTCATAAATCCTTACCA
The DNA here is from genome assembly GCF_048593235.1 of Sminthopsis crassicaudata. Classification (NCBI taxonomy): domain Eukaryota; kingdom Metazoa; phylum Chordata; class Mammalia; order Dasyuromorphia; family Dasyuridae; genus Sminthopsis; species Sminthopsis crassicaudata. Next base: position 450,027,356 of record NC_133618.1, on the reverse strand, counting down.
CTTTCCCGGCACATTCTGAATCTCTGAAAGTTGCAGTTAGTCTATCATGTTGGATTTAAATGCACTTTAACATGTTTCAGTTCCCTGAAAATGATAATCCACATATAGCATATACAGGAACTCATTATAAACCATTTTAAACTCTTTTCATCAATTATAGTGGAGAGTAGAGTTAGCAGAGACATCAATAATTTGGAGCATATCTAAAGAAAGATAATGAGAGGGAATGGGAGGAGAAACATCAGTTTAAGGAATTGGGTAAGCTAGGGAAGAGAAAATTTGAGGGTTAGGGTAGAGAGGAGAAAAGGATGTGAACATTGACTTCAAGTATCTGGGGTTGTCATGTGGAGGAATTAGGTTTGTTCAGCTTGGCCCTAGGAGTCAGTGAGAATGGAGTACAGTGCTGGACTTGAGGGCAGGAGCAGCTCAGCTCAGATGATTAATAACTATGTAATCCTGGGCAAGTCATTTAATGTCTACTTGCCTCAGTTTCCCTGTATGTAAAATAAACATACTAACATCACCTACTCATAGGGTTGTTGTGAGGACCATGTGCTTTGCAAACCTTCAAGTGCTTGTATAAATGCCAGGGACTATTAGCCTTAGAGGGAAGAACAAGGAACAACAGAAAACGATTATAGAGAAGCACACAGAGCAATAGAAAGAAAAGTTTTCTTATGAAGGGAGCTGTCAATGTGTGGAGAAGGGTCTCTCTAGAATCCCATTCCTCAAGGTCTTTCAATGGAGCACTCTGGGAATGTCACAGAGGAGGCCCCAGCATAAGCAGAGGCTGCATTTGGGGACCTCTGAGGTTCCTTCCCAATCTGAGGCCCTTTGGACTGATCAGGAGATGAAAATCAAATGAATTGAGCTGTATATCGAGTTCTTTATACCACCTTTAGTAATCAAGTGGTAGCATGGGAATATCCATCACAACACTTAGAAAAATGAATTTTTATACTCTCATAAATGCTGTGACCAACTGCTACCCCCAAAGGGTGATGATGAAGTATTATTTCTGCCCCTAGGCAGAGCAGTGATAGACTAGATGTGTAGAATAATATATTTTTTTCAGACAAAACTAAAGTGAAGATTAATTTGGCTAGATTATGCTTTTTATGGGGGTTTTCTTTGCACAGGAGAATTAGTGATGAAGATGTCAAAAAGAAAAGAAAAAAAGAGCATTAATGAAATATTTTGTTTAAATGTATGAAACAGTACAGAGGGCAATTCAAAAGAGACAGCATTGAAAAGGACAACTTTGGAACTAATATGCTGAACTTACATATCTATCTATATATCTGTCTTTATAGTCATATGTAGTGTGTGTATCTCTCCTTTATATGTGGTCATGATATATATCTTATACATATGTATATTTTAGTATATATGTGACATCACATTGTATTATACATATATGTACATATATATGAAACTATACCTGAAACTTGTATTTTTATATAATCCTTTTTCTTTTCTCTATGTGAAATTATTCTTTGCTTGATATTTGTGAAATTCATAACTTTAAAAAATAAAATCATAAAAATAAATATTCTTGCTTTTCTTGCAGAATGATACTGCCAAAGAATTGGCAAAACAGATGATAATGAAAGTGGTGGCTCAATTAAATGGTATGTTAAATTGTCTCTCTTTAAATTTAGAGGATTAAATAACATAATGTTTGATCAGTAATGATAAACTACATAGTCTAAGTCACTGGAGATACCACGGCTTCCAAGTACATATTTAATTCTATTATTGTAAGGTCATTTTTTGTTTTATATAACCTGCCATTTGAAGGCATAATCTTCACAGTGGCCAAGACTCAGGTCTTAAATCTTTGAAGATGTGAAGTGTTCCATTGCACTGTTGAAAGAGGGCTCAGGCCAAATTCAATCAGCAGCACTGAAGGCAGAGCGGAGAGCAGAAAACAACAGTGAATTTGGCATTTTAAAATCTGTTTTGTTCAGCCCTATTCTGGTATTATTTGTGTGAACTTGGCCAAGCCAGTGAGCTGTGAACTGCAGGGATTTGTCTAAATGCTTTCCATTCTATGATTTTATATAAACTGAGTTCTTCAGAAACTCCAAAAGTTAAATAAAAACTCTAGTAACCTACACCAAAAAATGACTAATTTGTGCATCTGATCCATTAGCACAGGCCGCAAAAGTGTGGCTCAAATGAAGACAAATGAGAAATTTCTATTTCCCTATGGTCAGTTCGTATTGAGAGAAAAATCATTCCCCACATCATCACACACCAGAGGGCTGGAAGGAATGTGCGAATGCTTGGATGCACACCATCCCTACTGCTGGAGAAACAACTTAGAGCACATGGCCTTCTGATAGTCAGTCACTAGCAAAAAAGTTTGCACAATCTACTGTCACGTAACTATGCCCACATGTCTGCCCTCTTTCTCCATCTTCATACCCCATTAGATCTTAAAATCAAGTTTCTCAACCCTAATGCTTATATGAATTTGGGCTATTCACTTAACTTGTCTGGACCTTGACTTCTCTTCTATAAAATGAAGGTGCTAGATTCAACATTTCTAAGGTCCCCTCTTGCTTTAAATCTTGATTCTATGTATACTGAGACTTAGTGTGAAAATCCAGAGACACTTTCATTCAGATATAGAAAGATTGGGAGAGAGCCAAGAACTTTTAAGTTCTTCACAGGAAATCATTTTGCATGTGCAAAATGGGATACAAAGGCTGTTTATGAAGTTGGCCTTGCTTAAGATGACAGCTCCTCAAATCCCATGAAAGTTTAACCCAATTTCCTTTAACTTTTACATCTCACTAGTGTTTTCTTTCACTGCAGACGATTTGAATCACATGAATATACCAATCAGTCCAATGTCTGACTCTTTAAAAGGTAGCGCTGTTCATGCTGATGCTCAGGTAAGAAAGCTTCTTTTATCTTTTTAGGAATCCTTGGGGATTTTTTCAGGAAGACCAAGAACCCTCCTTCTGTCTCCTTCTTAAAAACTATTTCTCTTCCTAGTAAAATCAGGATTCTGTATCCCCTAGAGTCATCATCCTGGCTTCTCTTCTCTATTCTCTCCACACTCTTATTGTGATCTTATCTGCTTCCCTAAACTTAATTATACCTATCATGATGCTGTCAATACAACCCTAGCCTCCATCCTGGATCTTCAGTCTCACATCATTGATTATCTATAGCATATTTTAAACTGGAAATCTATGTATTAAATTTAACATGTCCATGATACAACTCATCTTTTTCCCCCTCAAACTATCCCTGTGCTCAATTTCCCTATTTCTACTGTCACTACTGGCAAGGACATACTTAGTCTGAGTGAGTGTCCTTCCCATATAAGCAACTAGTTGCAAAATCCTCTCATTTCTCTCAAATCCGTCGCTTCAGTATGTTACCACAGGCTCTCATCACATCAGGTGTGGACTACTGTAATAGGCTCCTAATTAATTAGCATCCCTGCCCCAAGTATCCCACTGTCTATGAGCCCTTCACACAGCTGGGAGGGTAACTTTCCCAAAGTTAGGTCTGACCAAGGCACTCCCTAACCCTGTGGCTTCCTACAACTTGGTACCAATTACTTTTCCAGCTTTATTAGGTATCTCTTCCCTCCATTTACTCTACTGCCTAATCAAACAGGAACTCTTACCATTACATAACACTCCACCCTCTGTGCCTGGAATTCCCTCATTCCTCAACTCCATCTCTTGGAATTCCTGGCTTCCTTTATGACCAAGTTCAAATCCCATCTTCTGGATAAGTTTTCATGGTCCCCTTGGCTACACAGACCCTTCTTACTCTCATCCCCCACCAAGTTATATTGTTTGTTGTATATATACTTGTGCATGTTTTCTATCCCATCTGAGTTCTCTTTTGAGAGCATTTCCATTGGCTAATTAGTGTCTGGCATCTAGTAGGTGCTTCATAAATGCTTGTTAACTGATCAGATATCATCTAAGATCCCTTAAAACTCTGTAAGCCTGATGTGCCTTACATTGTAGAGGATATAAATCCTTTTACTCAAATCCTGCACAAGGGACACTAAATGAGATATTATGCTAGGGAAGCTAGCATCAATTCAAGAGGTGTTCAGAGAGGAAGGTGAGCTCAGGACAGGTTGGGATACCCATGGAAATCAATGGGCTTTGAAAAGAAGTAGGAAGAAGACTTCAATTAGGTGCTGGGAGTTTGGATGGGAGGAGGACCTGAATCTGAGATAGGCCAGGGCCAGATAGTGGAAGGTCTCCAAAAGCAGGCATCCATCACTCTTCTTTGTTAGGATAATCACGATCTAATTCCCTGGTTCTTTCATTTCATCATCTTAATTGTTTTTCATGGAAGGAATTATTAACAAACTCCTAACAGTATCTATTTCTTGGTTTCATGAAGATCCATGTTTAGCATGGTGTAGGGGGAAAAACAATGGACACCCAGGTTCACAGTTTCCCCTTTTACCAACTGGATGACCTCAAAGAATCTCTACCTCTAGAGGCTTGGGTTTTTTCACATATAAAACAATACTAGCTCTGATGCAATTAACTCATAGGAATGTTAAGGAACAAATAAACCAATGCACATTAAGTACTTTGTAACCCTAAGAAATTACCCTGTGAACAATGATTATTCTCTTCTCTCACCTCCTCAGGGTAATCTCATAACAAGTCAATAAAACCAACTTTAAGCCAGGAGGAGTTTTTTCAGCCTTCACCAGAAGAGCTCAGCAAGACTACCAAGTCCTGACTGGCATACCTTTTTTTCCTGATATTTTGAGCCAAGAGCATCCACATGATTGTAGGCATTTTGGCGTGCCAAAGCACAACTGATTCCTGGTATTTTAATCTAACCAATCATTTTTAATCAAATATGCAAAAAGTTCTACATCTTGGTAATACATACATTTTAAATTTCTGTCACTGTTTCTTCAATAAATGACCTCATTTCTTTGCAAAAAAAAAAAAAAAAGTAACTTGTTTCACTTAATTTTCCAAAAATAGTGGGATTTCATTATATAGCTAATTATTGATAAAAGTATGAGTTGCTATAGATCTGGGTAATCAACTATACTGATTTAAACAGATAACTTTAGTATACCATAGACTAGGAAATGGAGTAAGCCATAGACCTACTGCTTAAGTATAGGATTAGGGAAGCTTGATAAAACCATTCATATGTAAGAAATGTGGAATGACAGTAAGCTCAATTATAAATCAGTAGTGTGGCAGAGTAACCAAACCTAACACTAGGAAAGTCTTGGGCTTTATCTATGGAAGTTTAATTTTCAGAATGAATGAGAAGATAGTCTTCTGGAGTTCTGCCCTGAACAAGCCATATCTGAATTTAAAAAAAAAAAAAAAAAAACATTCAATTTTCCATAACAAGCTTTAGGAGGCATATCAGGAGGGAAGGGGATTTGAGAGTAAGCCATCTGGATTACTTGAAGAAACTAGAAAAATTAAACCTGAAAAGATTTAATGGGGAGGTATAAAACTGAAGTAGCCTTCAACTATTTAAAACATGATCATGAAGGAAAAGGATTAGATTTATTCTTGGTTGGTCTCAGGAGGTTGAATTAGGACTAATGAGGGTTGGATGAAAATTATAGCAAAACACCTTTTATTTAAAAATTTTAAATTCCTTTAAAATTAGAAGTATCCAAAAATATAATGGACTGTTTCTGGAAGTAGTGAATTTTCTACCACTGAAAATATTAAAACAGAGATTGAAAAAACACTTGATAGGAACACTGTAGGTATTCATGCTCATGAACCTCTAAAGTTCACTTCAACTCTTAATTGTTCCCTCAGTGGTTAAGCTCAGAAAAAGGGGGAGGGAGAGGACACAGAGACAGGAGGAGGAGGGGAGAGTGCAAGTGTTATGGACTAGGCACTGGAATAAGCACTGGGGATACAAATGTAAGACAAATTCCCTCAAAGAATATATATTCAATCATGAGAAGTCAACACACAAAAGAAAGGGCACACGGGGATAAGGTAGGGAGAAGGAAAAAGAACATTTGTGGCAACATGAGGTAGAGATATCCAGGTGCCATAAAAGATGAAATGAAAGATCATCTACTAACCCATCTATCAGCCATCAACTAAATTAGAAAACCTGATGTTCAGAAGATAAAACAAATAACTGACTGAATTTCACAGCATTAAAAAAACAAAAAACAAACAAACAAACAAACAAAAAAAACCAAGAAACATTTTAGCTGTAGGATAAATCATTTAATAGTGATTCTTGGAGATACTTCCATGTAGCAGGTGCATCCAGAAGATTCTTTTTCCATCGGACATAAAATTCCTTCCCTAACTGATGATGATTCCTTGTCAGAGAAATACTACTATTCAACCCGTCACTTCTCAATTTGTCTTTGACAAAACTTATTCAGTGCCATTTTATCACAGAATTTCAGAGTTGGAAGTGACCCCAGATTTGTATGTAATACAATCTATAGCCACAAGAATCTTCTCACAATATCACTATAACAGGGCATACCAAAGAACTTTGGGGATGTCAATTCAGGTCAAATACGTGCTGAGAAGTCTTGCAGAGATGTTCGGCAGAGAGCAACTCCTTTCAGGCTCTGGGAGTTGGAAGAGGTGATCTGGGAAAAAAAGCCATCCAAGACAAAAAACAAAGTCAACAGAGCCAAAAACATCAATTTGTAAAGAATTCATATATAGCTCTTTGGGGAAAGGGCTACTGTGGAAAAGAGGTATGGTAGCTATTAAAGAATTCCAAGTTTCAATAGTACCAGACAATCCATACAAGAGGACCTATAGAAAAAAATATTCTCGTGGTCCTCTGGAGAGTAAGGGTTTGCAGAAAGGGGAAAAGAAGGTAGAGAAGTAGTTAAGGGAAAGGAAGAACAATATGACAGGAAGTACAGAATTGCGATGCAAGTCAAAGAAGAATTGAATAAGGCCTGGAGAGAAGAGAGAGGAGTGATGACTCTGGTGAGGAATAAAAAAAGAAATGAAGAGTAGTAAGAAGAAAGAACAGGACAGAGTTGATTCTCCCGTTTCCTTTAAAGTGGGGGAGAGGAGAAATAGAAGCACAAAAATTGCTTTTCTCTTCTATTCCTCCTTTCATTTTCATATCTCATGCTCTTTGTCAAGAAAAGTACTGAGGCAATAGTGAGAAGCCTTTGCCACTCTCCCTTTCTCTTGACTTAGCATCAAATAATACTGAGTCAAGATAAGAACCAAGAAGCACATTTTAGAGTAAGTAGGATTTCCATAATACAAATGTGAAGTCAGAAATTGTTGAAATGATTATTGAAACATATTTAATAGAAAAATAAAATGTAAATCATCTAAAGCAAACTTAAAACTAAAAATGGAGCCATACCTTCACTAACACATAATCTCCTGGCTGAGCTCGGGTTAAGCCATCTTCCAACTCTATGTCAGGAAAGATCACTTTGATGTTTCCATCATTCCTTCCATATAACTCAGTGGTAGAGCGCTTACTGGGCTGAAGAGAGAAAAAAAAATAATTATATTTAGAATAATCACTTGGGATTAGTGAATGGCTGAAAAAAATTCAATTACATTAATGGAATAATATAAGAAGTGATATACATGAAGTATATAAAGAAGCAGAAACTTCTATGAACTGATGAAAACTGAAGCAGAATTAGAGAAACAATATACATGATGACTACAAAAATGTAAATGGAAAGAACAAAAATAACTACATTGAACATTTTGTAATTATAATGGTCCAACTTGTCAGAAAATGTTTCTTTTCAGAGATGAAAAGCATGAGTATGGAATACTATACACAGGGTTGATTTTCTGATTAGCTTTGCTGAACTGCTTTTCTGCTTGAAAAAAAAGTGCTTTGTTACAAGAGATTGGTTTTACATTTGAAAATTAAGGTGATATAAAAGATGATGTAAAAACAAATGATATCAATGAACTTTTTAAAAAAGATTTATTACAAGAGGACAGAGCCAAGATGGTAAAGGTAGATATTTGTCAAGTTCTCCCCCAATCCTTGCAAATATCTTGAAATTATGACTCTAAGCAAATTGTATAGCGTCAGAACCCACTACAAAATGAAGTTGAACAATTTTCCAGTGGAAGGTAGCTTGTAAAGTCAGCATCAGGGTGGATCTGGATCACAATCTTGGCATAGGCCAAGTCAGCATAGCACAAACTCCAGGAAACCAGGAACAGGCTGTGGGACATCTCCATTGGCATCAGTAACAGTAATCTCCAGACCTCTCAGTCCAGAGGCCAAAGACAACTCAGCAAGAAAGGTTTGATATATCAGGATATGAGGGGAGCCCTTGCTCAGGACTGGGTTTTAGGGGCCAATGAGTCAACAGCTACAGCACCAGCATTGCAATAGCGGCATCTGGGACCATGACAGTAAACAGGAAGCTTCCAGAGATCTCACCACACAGGTGGAGGGGGAGGGGGATGGGCTCAAAGAAGGAATATTAGATATATTTGGTTTCACCGAGAAACTTCTCTCACCCTATAGAAAAGTGAGAAGGAAAAGGGGAAAAGGGAAGGGGCAGGCTAAACAGAAGGGAAAACAGAAATAGTAGGGAAAAGGTATAAGAAAAGGGAAGGAACTCTAAAGGGGGAGGGCTGCTTGAGGCAAGTAGTGCTCATAAGTAAAATACTGGGGAGGAGGGAAAGGGGAAAAGGAAAGAATAAAGTATAATTTGGGGTTAATAAGATGGTAGGAAATACAGAATTAGTAGTTTTAACTGTAAATGTGACTAGGATGAACTTTCCCGTAAAGCAATGGATAGCAGACGATTAAAAGCTAGAATCCTACAATATGTTGTTTACAAGAAACACATTTAAAGCAGAGCAATACATACAGAGTAAAGGTAAAAGGCTGGAGTAGAATACATTATGTTTCAGGTGAAATTAAAAAAGCAGAGGTAGCCATCCTGATCTCAGAAAAAAACAAAAGCAAAAATTGATCTAATTAAAAGAGATAAGGAAGGAAACTATATCTTGCTAAAGGGTACAATAGATAATGAAGCAATATCAAAACTAAACATATATGCACCAAGTGGTGTAGCATCTAAATTCCTAAAGGAGAAGTTAAGAGAGTTGCAAGAAGAAATAGACAACAAAACTATAATAGTGGGAGATCTCAACCTTGTTCTCTCAGTACTAGATAAATCAAACACAAAATAAATACGGAAGAAGTTAAAAAGGTAAATAGAATACTAGAAAAAGTAGATATGACATATCTTTGGAGAAAACTGAATGGAGATAGAAAGGAGTACACTTTCTTCTCAGCAGTTCATGGAACCTATACAAAAACTGACCATATATTAGGACATAAAGACTTCAAAATCAAATGCAGAAAAGCAGGAATAGGGAAAATAGACTAAAAAGTAATTGGAAACTAAATAATCTCATTTTAAAGAATGAATGGGTAAACATCAAATCATAGACACAATCAATAATTTTGTCAAGAGAGTGACAATAATTTAACAACATACCAAAATTTGTGGGATGCAGCCAATGTGGTAATAAGGGGAAATTTTATATCTCTAGATACTTATTTGCATAAAATAGAGAAAAAAAAAAGATCAATAAATTGGGCTTGCAACTAAAAAAGCTAGAAAAAGAGCAAATTTGAAACCTTCAAACACCTAAACTTGAATTTAAAAATAAAAGGAGAGATCAATAAAATTGAAATTAAAAAAAAAAAACTACTGAATTAATATATAAAACTGAGAGTTGGTTTTATGAAAAAACCAACAAAATAGATAAACCTTTAGTTAATTTGATTTGAAAAAGGAAAGAGAAAAATCAAATTGTTAATCTCAAAAATGAAAAGGGAGAACTCTCCACCAATGAAAAGGAAATTAGAGCAATAATTAGGAGTTATTTTGCCCAACTTTATGCCAATAAATTTGACAACCTAAGTGAAATGGAGGAATACTTACAAAAATATAGATTGCCCAGATTAACAGAACAGGAAATAAATTATTTAAATAATCCCATTTTAGAAAAAGATATAAAATAAGCTACTAATTAACAATCCCCAAGACCAGATGGATTTACATGTGAATTCTACCAAACATTCAAAGAACAATTAACTCTAATACTATATAAACTATTTGAAAAAAAAAGGGAATGAAGGAATCCTACCAAATTTCTTTTATGACACAGACATGGTACTGATACCTAAACCAAGTAGGATGAAAACAGAGAAAGAAAATTATAGACCAATCTCCCTAATGAACATAGATGCAAAAATCTTAAATAAAATATTAGCAAAGAGATTACAAAAAATCATCCCCAGGATAATACACTGTGACCAAGTATGATTTATACCAGGACTGCAGGGCTGGTTCAATATTAGGAAAACTATTAGCATAATTGACTATATCAATAACTAAATTAATAAAAAACATATGATTACCTCAATAGATTCAGCATCATATGTAATGAGGATAAACTGGAACCATTCCCAATAAGATCAAGGGTGAAACAAGGTTGCCCACTATCACCATTACTATTCAATATTGTATTAGAAATGCTAGCTTTGGCAATAAGAAAAAGAGATTTAAAAGAATTAGAGTAGGTAATGAGGAAATCAAATTATCACTCTTTGCAGATGATATGATAGTATACTTAGAGAACCCCAGAGAAACAACTAAAAAGCTATCAGAAGTAATCCACAACTTTAGCAAAGTTGCAGGATACAAAATAAACCCACATCATCAGCATTCTTATACAACACTAACAAAATCCAACTACAAGAGATACAAAGAGAAATTCCATTTAAAATGACTGTCGATAGTATAAAATATTTGGGAATCTATCTGCCAAGGGAAAGTCAGGAACCATATGAGCAAAACTACAAAACACTTTACACAAATAAAGTCAGATCTAAACAACTGGAAAAATATCAAGCACTCTTGGATAGGTTGAGCAAATATAATAAAGATGACAATACTATCTAATCTATTTATTTAGTGCTATACCTATCAAACTCCCAAGAAACCATTTTACTGACCTAGAAAAAATAACAACACAATTCATATGGAAGAACAAAAGGTCAAGAATTTCAAGGGAACTAATGGGAAAAAAAAAAAAAAAAAAAAAGAAGAATCAAATGAAAGTGGCCTAGCTGTACCAGATCTAAAACTATATTATAAAGCAGCACTTATCAAAACCATTTGGTATTGGCTAAGAAATAGAGCAGTTGATCAGTGGAATAGGTTAGACTCACAGAACAAAATAGTCAATGACTATATCAATCTAGTGTTTGACATACCCAAAGACCCCAGCTTTTGGGATAAGAATTCACTATTTGACAAAAACTACTGGGAAAATTGGAAACTAGTATGGCAGAAACTAGACATTGACCCACACCTAACACCATATACCAAGATAAGGTCAAAATGGGTTCATGATCTAGACATAAAGAATGATGTTATAAACAAATTAGAAGAACATGGGATAATTTACCTCTCAGATCTGTGGAGGAGGAAGGAATTTGTGACTGAATAAGAATGAAAGATCACTATTGATCACAAAATAGATAATTCTGATTATATTAAGTTAAAAAGTTTTTGTACAAACAAAACTAATGCAGACAAGATTAGAAGGGAAACTGGGAAAACATTTTTACATTCAAAGGCACATTTCTAAAACATATAGAGAATTGACTCAAATTTATAAGAATTCAAGCCATTCTCCAATTGATAAATGGTCAAAAGGATATGAACATTTTCTAGTTGTATGAAAAGGTGCTCTAAATCACTATTGATCAGAGAAATGCAAATTAAGATAACTCTGAGACACCATTACACACCTCTCAGATTGGCTAAGATGACAGGAAGCAAAGGAAAAGAACATTAGACAGCAAGGAGCTTAATATCTAGTTGAAGAAATAAAATTAAATCACATGTAGCAAAAGTGAATAGCAGAAAACAACAATAGATAAGCAGTGTTAAACTGTGAAGTGGAATGAGACATTAAATTGGGAGTCAGAAGATGTGAATTCAAATTTCTGCTCTGCTACTAAATTATCTTTAAGACTTTAATCACTGTAGTTCCTTCAAAACAAGGGAAGCTTGACTACATAAGCCCTAAGATTTCCTATGGTTTTCAAGTCAATGATCAGAGGAGTTGAAAGACTGGTGAAGCTGCAGAGATTATAGAAATTTCACAAAAGAAAGAGAACTTAAGTTGGGCCCAATAATGGACAGATTAGGATAAGCAGGAAGAATAAATAAGGTCATTTATGAAGAGGGAATAACACAGAGTAATTTTAGGACAAGGTTAATCTCAGTAACATGAAGATTAAAAGCAAATTTAGCATCTCTTGATGCTAAACATCACTGACTAGTGAGTGATTCATAAGCCAAAGTGAAGACAGAGAATGGTAAGAGAAAAGCCACTTTTATGGCTGCCCAGATTAAAATTTTCATCATACTGGCATAGTGGTTTGTCCTCTTCCAAAGCTTCTTATAAAACTATTGCATTTGTTCTAAAAACAATCTTGTAAGTTCTATGAGACAGGACTGGTGAATGAATGCACAAAGGATAATAAATGACCTTAAGAGTTCAGAGGGTAACACAGGATTTGACATGACAAGAAAAGTATCAAGGAGAAAGATGCTTAGGATTTTTATTTCCATGCAGGATATGTAAGATCACAAATGCCTAGTCCTAGCAGAAACCCAGGTCCAATTCCTCATGAAACCCCCTAATTTACTGTAATGCTCTCAGTCAGAGAATATTAAGCATTTCTGTGAATACTTGTTGAATACTCATTACATTACAGAAGATTTATTTCCATTTTCAGACATTACTACCAAGGACTCTAAGATCCTTGAAAAGCAGAATACAATTCTATTCTGGAAATTGTCGATTTTTATCACATGATAGTTATACAGCACCCTCAGCCAGAGAAGGATGGATTCTCTAATGAGGAATTTTAGCTGCAAAATTATTTTTTAAAGTTTATCAAGCTCTGGGGAATTTAGCGGACAACATACTCACTATGAATCAGAAGTATGAAGTAGAAGCCATAAATTGTTGCAATCATATTAACAAGTAATATGAGACAGCTGTTCTAGAAATAAGTCGGTATAATATCCTGGTCAAGTAGAAATGTATTTAGCTTTTGACACTACATTTTGGGAAAGACACTGATGAGCTGGAAAATATATAAAGGATAATTAGGATGCTTAAACACTTTGAATTCAAATTATCTGAGGAAAAAGACTTAGGGATGTTGAACCTGGAGATGAGATAAGGCTAAAGGGAAAGCATTATAACTTCAAGTATGTGAAGGGCCAAGCTAGGGAAGAAAGATTAGAATTGCTTTATTTGGTCTCAGAAGGCAAAACCCAGAATTAAGAGGTAAAAGAAAGGCAGGTTTAGATTTGATAAAACTTCCTAATAATCAGAGCTATTTAAATATGAAGGGAACCATCCCAGAAGGCAATCAATTCCCCTTCACTTAAAGTCTCTGAGTAAAGACTAGGTATGGTATACTTGCCAGGTATATTATGAAGGCACTTTTTCCTCCAGTTACTGATTGTACCAGATGAATTCTGAGGTACAACTCTCAAATTCAGGGGCCCTACTTAAAGTATGTATTACACAAAAAATTAATTATATTCACAAAAACAAAAACAAAAAAATAATTAAAAAAGAAAAAAAATCTTTTCGTGTGGCAGAATGACACTCCATATAACAGAATCTCAGATTCAGTGAGGAAGGTGAGAGAGAAATGGGGAAGTAGAAGAAGAATCAAAGTCTTCTGTTGTACTGCCAACAAATGGAAAATATCTAATAAAAACAGTGGATTCTCCTGTGTGAATAAATAAAATATAAAGGTGAGAAATATGGCTGGTAGGATTTTTTTTGGGGGGGGGGAGGGAAGGAAATATTAGATCTGTGATTTCATTGTACTGGCAAATCTTAATAAGGAACTCCCTTTTTAATAATGCAAATCAACAATTGTTATGTGACTGAGAGTCTTACATAATTATCTAAGGCACTGAGAGATTAAGTGACAAAATGACAATTGATATATGGCACAGACAGAATTTAAAGCTAGGATCTTCCAGATTCCAACGTTAGCTCTCTACCCACTCTACCACACAGCTCACTGAATGTACTAGTGGAAAAGTGTGACCCTGAAGTCACTTAAATTTTCAAGGCCTCAAGAAGAAGTATAGTTCGATCAATAGCTATCAAGAATCCCCTCTACCAACATATTTAACAAAAAGTCATTCATTCTCTGCCAGAAGATCTTCAGGAAAGAGGAATCCACCACTTGCCAAAGATCTTTTCCTTTCATTAAAATGACAACCCTTGTGCTATCTATAAAGACATGACACAAGGGCTTAGTTAAGTATAACATAAAATAGAAATATAAGCTATTAGACACAATGAAAGAATCAGCGCTGTAGCTGATCTAAATGGCAAAATAATTCAAAGAGATGACGACTTGTTCCAGGGACACATTTGTTTGTCAGAAACTCCATTGCCACAGTTAGAAATAATATACAAAAGGCAGAGCAAAGATGGTGGAGTAAAGTCAGGGATTCACCCGAGGTCTCCCCCAATATGGCCCAAATATCTTTAAATAATGAATGACTGAGCAAATTCTAGCGCAGTAAAACCCACAAAAAAAGTCAAACAATTCTCCAGCCCCAGACAATTTAGGTAGTTAGCCTGTTGCCCCAGGATCAGTGGGAAAGACAATCCAATTCGGCCTGCACCAGCATGGCCCCAACTGCAGCAAATCAGCAGCAGGTTTCATTTAGGGTGACTGGATCAGTGGCAGCAGGGATGGTTTCCAGACCTCTCAGATACCAAAGACAATTTAAAAGGTCAGCAGCAAAGGTCCATCTCACCTGCAAGGGAGCAGAGAACAGTCTAACACAGTCCCAGCCCCAGCCAAGCAGGAGCAGGCTGGGGAGTCACTGAAGCAACAGGGACAATATCTGCTTTTCGAGCTCTCAGCCCACAGATAGTAAGGGGGTCAAACAACTGGTCAGAAGGAGGTTACAGGATTTCTTTGCTAGTACTAAGGCAGGATTCTGTTGCTTCACCCATATTCAGGTCAAAGGCTAGGACACTAGAGCTTGTGGCCACAATGGAGCACGGACCTTATCAGGGCAGAAAAGAATGCTTGTGATCACTCAGACCAGAGCACAGACCAGGAGAGGAGTCAACACATCTCTCTTTAGATCATAGCACATTGGAAGAACTCCTAGGAAGGTTCCTAAAAGGATCTCTGAAAACAGCTGCACAAAATTCCTAAAACTTAGAACAGTGTACTTTCCATTGGAAATAAAGCCTTACTCTAAAAAAGGTTAAAAAGTCAAGTAATAGGCTGGTTAAATGAGCAAACAATGGAAAAACATTGTGACCATACTACAGTGACAAGGAAAATCAAAACACACATGCAGAAGAAAATGACAAAGTCAAAGCACCTATATCCAAAGCTTCTGAGAAAAATAAGAATTGTTCTCAGGCTATGGAAGAGTTCAAAAAGACTTTGAAAATCAATTACAAGAGATAGAGAAAAAATTGGGAAGAGAAATGAAAGTGATGCAAGAAAATCAAGAAAAACAAGTCAACAGTTTGGTAAAGAAGATACAAAAAAATACTAAAATATCTTAAAAAACAGACTAGGCTAAATGGTAAGGAACAACAAAAAGCCAATGAGGAGAAAAATGCCCTAAAAAGCAAAATTGGCCAGAGAGGCACCAAAAAAAAAAAAAAAAAAAAAAAAAATCAAAAAAAAAAAAAAATCACCGAAGAAAAAAAATCTTCACAAAAAGTGGAATTGGACAAAGGGAGTACAGAAACTCACTGAAGAAAATAATTCCTTAAAAGTTAAAACTGGAGAGGCAGAGCCAAGATGGAAGAGAGCAGACAAGACTTCCCTCAGTATCAACAGCAGATCAAGCCTCTGAACAGATTTTGGGGTGACAGAATTCACAAATATTTGAAGTGTAATAAATTTCCAACATAAGATATCTTGGAAGGACTTCAGGAAAGGTCTATCTTAATTGAAAAGGAGAGGAAGTGGCCCAGTGCAAGCGCAGCCCAGGCCTCCTTCCCCCCAACCCCCCAATGGGAAATCTAATGGAAGGTTCTTAGCCAAAATGCAGCAGCTTTAGCTACTCTGCCCTGGTTCAGAAGGCCAGTAGATTAGCAGACTAATTGTGAGACCTCCAATGCAACTAGAGAAGGCAAATAGTGAACCCTGAATCCCAACATAATAGGCATGACTTGACTAGGCCCACCTAGAACAGTGGGAAAGCAGTGAGAAGCCCTGTCTTTCTGTAGATGAAGCTCAGGACAATCTCCTCTGCCCTAAAGCCTCAACCTTTAAAAATGAGCAAAAAATCAAAAAAGAACTCTGATCACAGATAGCTATTATAGAGACAGATAAGAACAGAACCCAAACCCTGAGAACACTAAAGACAAAGCACTTATATCCAAAGCTTCCAGATAAAGCTTCAAAGGGGCTGGTCTCCAACTCAAAAGGCTCTTTTAGATAAATTCAGATGAATTTAGTTGAATTAAAGAAAATGGGGAAAGGAAATGAGAGCTTTGCAGGAGAGTTTGGAAAAAGAAACACAGATATTGACTGAAGAAAAAACCTTAAAAAATAAATTTGGTGAAATAGAAAAAATATATGCTGAGGAAAACAACTTTTTAAAAAATAGATTTGGCAAAATGGAAAAAGAGAATAACTCCTTGAAAAATAGAACTGGTGAAACAGAAAAACAAATCCAATGAACAAAACAAATGCAAAATGAGGTTAAAAAAATTAACTGAAGAAAATAATTTATTAAAAATTGGAATTGGATAAATGAAAGTGAACAACTCAATGAGACATCAAAAATTAGTCAAATAAAACCAAAGAAATGAAAGAACAGAAGAAAATATAAACCTCACTGGCAAAACAACTGACCTGTAAAATAGACCTAGGAGAGACAATCTAAGAATTATTGGATTATCTGAAAACCATGATTTAAAAAAAAAAAAAAGAAAGAAAAAGCCTGGACAACATCTTTCAAGATTTCAAGAAATCATCAAGGAAACCTGCCCTGACATCCTAAAACCAGAAAGTTAAATAGCCATTGAAAAAATCCACCAGGGCAGAGCCAAGATGGCAGGAGAGGAGAAAGGTTTTTGTCTGAGCTCTTCCTGGCTTCCCTGAGATCAACACCAGATCAAGCCTCTGAATTGGTCTTAGAGTGACAGAACCCCCAAATATTTCAAGTGTAAATAATGTCCAGCAGAAAATATTTTGGAAGAACTTCAGAAAAGGTCTGTTTCACTGCGGGGATGAGGGGTGGAAGGCAGAGTGCAGAGACCAAGGACAGAGTGGAATCTAGAAGGAGGCTTTAGCCAACATACAGCAGCCTTGGCTACTCTATCCTGATGCAGAAACCAGTTTGGAAACAGACTAGCTATGAGACCACCAAAATAACTACAGAAGGCAAATAGTGAGCCCCTGAATCCCAGCACAATAAGTGGGACTTAGCCATACCCAGCAAGGAAGCCAACAGCAGTGGTGACCCCAGGACATTGCGTGAAGCCACTGATGCCTGTAAAAGAAGCTTGGGACAATCTCCCCTTTACCTTAAGAGCAGATCTCAATGTTTTAAAATGAGCAAAAAAGAGCTCTGACCATAGATAGCTTTTATAGAGAAAGAGAAGAACAGACCTCAAACCCTGAGGACACTAAAGGCAAAACATCTCCAGATGAAGCTTCGAAGAGTGCTATGAATTGGTCTCCATCTCACAAGGTTCTCTTGAAAGAATTCATAAAGGATATTATAGGAGAGTTAGAAGAAAAATGGGGAAAGGAAATGAGAGCTTTATAGGAGAGTTAAGAAAAGGAAATACAGAAATTATCTGGAAAAAACTCCTTAAAAAATAGATTTTATGAAATAGAAAAAGAAAATTCCTTTAAAAACAGAATCTGTGAAATGGGAAATAATTCCAATAAACAAAAACAACTTATTTAAGAGTTCAATTGGCCAGATGCAAAAAGAGATAAAAAAGCTAACTGAAGAAAATAATTCACTAAAAATTAGAATTGAACAAATGAAAGTGAATGACTCAATGAGATATCAAAAATAAGTCAAACAAAACCAAAAAAATGAAAAAAATAAAATAAAAGAATATAAAATTCCTTACCAGAAAAAAAAAAAAAAAAACCCTAAAAAATAGATCAAGGAAAGGCAATCTTAAGAATTATTTATTGGACTACCTGAAAACTATGATGAAAAAAAGAGCCTAGACAATATCTTTCAAGAAATCATCACAGCAACTGCCCTGATGTCCCAGAATCAGAGGGCAAAATAGCCACTCAAAGGCTCCAATCCCCTTCTGAAAGACAAAATTTTTAAAAAGTATTTACAAATGTTCAAATTTCATCTTTTTAAGGAGACCTTTCCCAGATGCCAGTGGTCTCCTCTCTGAGATTACTTTCCATTTACACATGCACTCATGGTTGCACTCATACTTTCTCTCTCTCTGTCTCTCTTTCTTTCAATTTATCTAAACTGACAGATACATAGCTATCTTAAGTCTGCCTAGTAATATATATATATATATATATATATATATATATATATATATATATATATATATCATTATCCCCATTGAAATGTGAGCTCTTTGAAGGCTGCACATTGAAGGCAACCAGTATTGGTTTTACTTTTATTTGTATCTCAATCTCTCAGCACAGGTATTTAACAACTGCTTACCAAATACCTGTTTTTGAGTGAGAAAAATAATATATTGTAACTTGGCCATGTTAAAGCATAACTAATTAATAAAAAATGTAAATGAATGCTATTCTTTTTTATTATGATAATTATAGTAGAAAAGGGATGAAGGGGGAAAGTTAAAAAAAGAGGAAAAAATGTTGGCGACAAGTGAACAAACTAGGATTGTAGAAAATTATATTACCTAAGTATATGCCAATAAACCACTAACTTTAAATAAAATGAATTAAGGTTTACAAAAATACAAAATGTCCAGATTAATAGGAAAAGAAGTAAAGAATTTAAATAACCCAACTCAAAAGAATAAGACATAAATTAAAAAATTAAGCCATAAATGAACTTTAAAGAAAAAACTGACATCAAAACACCCACAAATTAATTTGATCAAATTGTTTGAAAAAAGTTGGAAAAGAAGTAATCCTACCAAATTCCTTCAATAAAGAACTATGTTTTCATGTAAACTCATATCACATGGTCTTGATCCCTAAATCAAGAACAATTAAAAAAAAAAAAAAAAGGAGAGAGAGAGAGAGAAAGAAAACAAAAGACCAATATCCCTAGAACATAATGATATTAAAATTCTAAATAAAATAGTAGAAAAGAGGATACAGAACTTTGCATTTATACTAGGAATGAAAAATGGATTCAGTATTAGGGAAACCATTAATATCATAAATCATATTAACAAGTAAAAAAAAAGTTATATGATATCAGTGATAACTATATAAATACATTAATAGAAAAAACTTCTGACAAAAAACACTACCCATCTTTGATAATACCTTACACTACATAGTGAGATTAACTCCAAGTGAATAAAAAACTTAAAAGAAAAAAATTACACCATGAACAATTTAGATGAGCAAAGAAGAATTCATGGAATTCATGATCCAACAAAGGATAGAGAGGATCACAAAAGATAAAATGAATAATTTCAATTAAATAAAATTGAAAAGGTTTTGCATAAAACTAATGTAGCTAAAATTAGAAGGAAACAATTAAATGAGGAAAAAAATTGAAGCAAGTTATTCTCATAAAAGTTTTATTTCCAAAATGTAGGTGGAATTGATTCAAATTTATAAGCATTTAGGAATAGGTGAGGGTGGTAGTACATGCCTGTACTGCCTGACAATACTGAGATTAGTGGACTGCATGATCAGGAGTTCTAAACTTCAGTAGAAAGACTAAAGCTTACCAGGTTTCCATGCTAAATCTGCAATTAAGTTGGTAGGCTCCTGGAAATAGCAAGGCAGTCACCAGGATGCCTAAGGAGGACAAGATTAGTCCAGGTCTGAAAAAGAGCTGGCTCAAGCTCCCGTGCTGATCAATAGTGAACTGGGTCTAAGTACAATAGAGAGACCCAAGTTTTAAAAACAAAACAAAAAAAAAACAACAACAACAACAAAAAAAAAAACAAATTAACAGATATTTCTCAAATAAAGATACCCAAGCTATCATTAAAAAAAAAAAAAAAAAAAAAGCTATAAATCACTAATAGTTAAAGAAATTTATATTAAAGTAACTTTGAGGTTCTTCTATCTCATAGCTATCATATTGACAATGATGATTAAAATGGAAAATGAAGAATGTTGGCGGAGCTGCAAAACAGGTATATTAATACAATATTGGTGGAGCTATGAATTTGCATAGACAATCTAAAAAGGTTACTCACATCCTGACAGAAAGCTGTTAAATTCAAAGAGATATTGACAGATAGATATAAATGTAGGAATTTGCTTTACCATTTGTACTTGTTACAAATGTTTTATTTCTTTTTTTTTCCCTTTTAAATTGGATATATGCATGGAAAATTAAGAAAAAATAAATGCTTGTTAATTGAAAGACAAATTGTAAGTTTCCTAAACCTATCCCAGAAATAGGCCTATTTATCTTGAAATAATCACAGATAAAATAAATGCAGTAAGAATTTTTGCCATGCAGCCCTCTTTGTAGTGGCCAGAAACTGGAAACTGGATGCCCATCAATTGGAGAATGGCTGAATAAATTGTGGTATATGAAGATTATGGAATATTATTGTTCTGTAAGAAATGACCAGTGGGATGATTTCAGAAAGGTCTTGAGAGATTTACATGAACTGATGCTGAGTGAATTGAGCAGGACCAGGAGATCATTATATACTTCAACAACACTATATGATGATTAATTCTGATGGACATGGCCCTCTTCAACAATGAGATGAAACAAATCAGCTCCAATAGAACAGTAATGAACTGAACCAGCTACACCCAGCGAAAGAACTCTGGGAGATGACTATGAACATAGAATTCCCAATCCCTCTATTTTTGTCTACCTGCATTTTTGTCTACCTTCACAGGCTAATTAATTGTACACTGTTTCAAAGTCCGATTCTTATAGCAAAATAACTGTATGGACACATATACATATATTGTATTTAACCTATACTTTAACATATTTAACATGTATTGGTCAACCTGCCATCTGGAGAAAGGGGTAGGGGGAAGGAGGGGGAAAGTTGGAACAAAAAGTTTTGCAATTGTCAATGCTGAAAAATTGCCCATGCACCTATCTTGTAAATAAAAAGCTATTAAAAAAAAAATTATGGCAGAAACTAGGCATGGACCCACATTTAACACTACATACTAAGATAAGATCAAAATGGGTCCAAGACTTAGGCATAAAGAATGAGATCATAAATAAATTAGAGGAACATAGGATAGTTTACCTCTCAGACTTGTGGAGGAGGAAGGAATTTGTGTCCAAAGGAGAACTAGAGATCATTATTGATCACAAAATAGAAGATTTTGATTACATCATATTAAAAAGTTTTTGCACAAACAAAACTAATGCAAACAAGATTAGAAGGGAAGTAACAAATTGGGAAAACATTTTTACAGTTAAAGGTTCTGATAAAGGCCTCATCTCCAAAATATACAGAGAACTGACTTTAATTTATAAGAAATCAAGCCATTCTCCAATTGATAAATGGTCAAAGGATATGAACAATTTTCAGATGATAAAATTAAAACTATTTCCACTCATACAAAAGAGTGTCCCAAATCACTATTGATCAGAAAAATGCAAATTAAGACAATTCTGAGATACCACTACACACCTGTCAGATTGGCTAACATGACAGGAACAAATAATGATGACTGTTGGAGAGGCTGTGGGAAAACCGGGACACTGATGCATTGTTGGTGGAGTTGTGAAAGAATCCAAACATTCTGGAGAGCAATCTGGAATTATGCCCAAAAAGTTATCAAAATGTGCATACCCTTTGACCCAGGAGTGCTACTACTGGGCTTATATCCCAAGGAAATACTAAAGAAGGGAAAGGGACCTGTATGTGCCAAAATGTTTGTGGCAGCCCTTTTTGTAGTGGCTAGAAACTGGAAAATGAATGGATGCCCATCAATTGGAGAATAGTTGGATAAATTATGGTATATGAATGTTATGGAATATTATTGTTCTGTAAGAAATGACCAACAAGAGGAATACAGAGAGACTTGGAGAGACTTACATCAACTGATGCTGAATGAAACGAGCAGAACTAGGAGATCATTATACACTTCAAGAATGATACTGTATGAGGATGTATTCTGATGGAAGTGGATATCTTCAACATAGAGAAGAGCTAATCCAATTCCAATTGATCAATGATGGGCAGAATCAGCTACACCCAGAAAAGGAACACTGGGAAATGAGTGTAAACTGTGAGCATTTTGTTTGTTTGTTTGTTTTTCATTTTTCTTCCCAGATTATTTTTACCTTCCGAATACAATTCTTCCTTTGCAAAACAACAACAACAAAATTTGGTTCTGCACATATATATTGTACCTAGGATATACTATAAGATATTTAATATGTATGGGAATGACTGCCATCTAGGGGAGGAGATGGAGGGAAGGAGGGGAAAAACTCGGAACAGAAGGGAGTACAAGGGATAATGTTGTAAAAAATAAATAAATAAATAAAAATTACCTATGCATATGTACTGTCAAAAAAAAAGTTATAATTTTAAAATTAATAATTTTTTTTTTGCCATGTAGCCACAACAAAAACAACTTCATATCACGATGGATATAGATTTTTCAGCAAGATACTTCATTACCAAAAAAGCTTCCTTACCCAAAAGATAAGAATATACAATTTTATTGGGGAAAGAATTACCATCCTATGTTTGGCCAATTTTAATTAAATTTTTACTCCTTGGGCACTCAGCACCTAAAAACTCAGGAACAAGTCATCTAGGAATGTATTAGGTGATCAAGTGAAAACAGCCCAGGATAAAATACTGATTAAGATTAATAGTAATAATAGCTGACATTTTAATCAAGATGCTAGATAAATTGCCACAGGTAATCAAGATTAGCTCTTATTATCCTAAGTGATTAGAAACATAGGAAATATTATCTTCAGCGCTAAATCTTAAAATTCCTTCTTCCTACTATTAAGTAGTTTCATTTTTATTTTGGTGCAGAGAAAGCACTGGATCTGAGATGTCTTTGGGAATTCCCAAAGAAGAATCTCTATTGGTGCAGATCAATGCACCTGCTCTGTACTTAGAGGGACTTGTCCAGGGAACCATAGCTTACCCTCTATCCTCCCTGTGCCAAGCAAATAGATTCATCTGTAAGTCATTACCTAGAGCATTACCTAGGGCTTCGGGTTAGAACCCCTCTCCTTGTTTTGGTACTTAGATAACTAACACCTTGTACCTGGGAGATGCATTTGTCAGATTAGATTGAAAATCCCTGTGATTCACATGAATGTTCGGTTACCTGCCAAAAGCCAATCTGACACAAACATCATTATGGAAAATTTGCAAGTCCATGTCTATGGTGGGAGAGCAGTGAACAGGGGGAAGTTCATGATATACTTCTAAGTAAAGATAAGACTGAAGAAAAGCATCCCACTACCCTTACCCCTTCCACAAGGATAAGCTGAGTGTGGCCAACCACAGCCATGTTGGCTTCTGCAGCTCCTTCTCGGAAAGCTGTAATCAGCTCTGCAAGCCTCCTTTGTTTCAACTCCTCTGGAACATCATCCTGAAGCCTGTGATATGCTCGCGTTTTCTACAGTAAGACAGGACAGAGAAGGAGTAAGAAAGACCTGAATTAATTCAGCTTCTAATGCAGCACATGCACAGCAGAGTACAGTCCTTTTATGCACAATGCACTGTGGAAGCTAGCTAAAGCCACTTTTCTGCCATTGTTTCCCACCTGGAAGCTTGCCATACCCAGAACTCACCTGTCTCATACTATAGGCAAAAAGGAAACCTATATTGTAGCGGACTTCCCGAAGCAAGGACAGAGTTTGGAGGTGATCTTCTTCCGTTTCTCCACAGAAGCCAGCAATAAAATCACTGCTGAGGCTCACTCCTGCCATACAAAGTTCACAGAAACTAACAATGAAAGGGACCTCACAGGACATTCAGTCTAAGTTATACCTAACTCTAACACAGCTGACAAGAAGTTATCTAGCCTCTGCCTGAAGCCCCCCATGGAGGAGGATCCATTAACTTCCCAAGGCAGTCCATTCTTTCCAGGTAACTGTAATTGTGTTCTCCTCTCTGCAACTTCTACATATTACTTTTAATTCTGTTCTTTGGGGACAAGAATACTTCTACTTGTTCCTCTACATGATTGCTTTTCATATACTTGAAGCCATGCTTTCCCTATACTTTCTCTTCACTGGACTAAGCTGAAATCTAATCAAGTAAAACTCCTAAGCAACAACTTTTCAAAAAACATTCTAAGTAGGCAAGCAATTAAGGCCCAGTTCCTTCTCCTGAACCTCCAAGGACATGGTCTCCAGTTATTTTACCATAATGGTCACTCCTCTCTGAACATGCTCTCACTTCATTGCATTCATCCCAGAAATGTGTCCCCTGCCAATAAAGCACAGGACTTCAGAAAGGCGAATCTATTCTGATGATAATCCATGTACACACAAAGTAAGAACTCTTTCTTACTAAGTGCAACACAGATAAAGTGCCTACTTCAATTTTTCTGAACTTATCACATATAAATTCCATTTCCAGTAAGAATGACTAATGTTTAGAAATCAAGATTAAACCTAATTAGCTATGTTATAGTTACCATTGTCATTCTACCTGGTTGAAAAATCAATTTCATTCCAAATGCTGCCTTTAGACTTAAATTCAAGTCCACATTTCCAAATTGGTCTACTTTTAATTCTCATTCACTGATGTATGACTCTGGAATTTCAGTTTAATATTGTTCGTTCTAAAGAGAATGAAAGTTTGACAATCTCTTTGTGATCTACACCAAAGAAGGTTTCACATAATGTGTCAATAAAGCAATTACAATTTGTCTCATGAATTAAAACAAAAATATAAACAACAATCAATGACAATTGTCAAGCAAATAATTTTTATAATCTCAAAACTCAGAATTTAAAATGATACATTACATAAAATAATGTGTCTTAACACATATTAGCTACATAAAATTTGAATCTAAGATTAATTCTTCCTTGTTTATGCATTTAGAGAGCATAAACTATCTTCTATCTGATATGAACCTAATGTAGAACTGGGCCTGATAATCTCTATAGCACTAAAGTGAAGCAATTTGCTAACAAATATATGGGTGAAGCAGGACCAACTCTAGAAAGATCAAATGTGATAAGTGACACAAATGTAACTTTGAAATAAAACTTTGCATCTGATCTCTATTTTCTTTATAGATAAAATACACTGCTATTTCAACTGATGCAGCTTAGTTCCTTACAGTATTCTTAAATTATGATCTTTTTAGGGCTAAAAACAAAATAAGGAGAAAGGGACTCAAGTACAACTGATTGAATGATCTTACAGAGCAAGAAAAATGGCACTCTATCTTTATATTCCCAATATCTGGCAGAGCACAACATACAAGACAAGGGTTTAATAATGTTTACTAAGAAAATCAGAAAAGTAAAAGGAATAAAAGGTGAGTATGGTGAAGTGGGCAGCTACTAATGATTGTTTTAGGGGCCCAGAATTGCCTATGTTTGGACTAAAGGAACTTGTGATCTTAGGGGAAATATGACCAGTAAAAAAGGTTAATGAATATTAACCTAGAATAAAAATGCTATAGATTAGGCAGGAAAATATTAATAAATGAAAATCTCCCTCCTCCAAAAAGGAAGAAGGGAGACCACAAGTACAGGATGTACTTGTGTTATTTGGTCTTGCTTAATTCAAGGTTCTTAACCTGTGAACTTTTTTCCTTTGTTTTATATTTTGATAATTATGTATCAACATAATTGGTTTCCTTATATATTCTATTTTACACATTTAAAAACATTTTAAGAAGGGATCCATAGGCTTTACTAGATTGCCAAAGGAGTTTATAAACACAAAAAAGATTAAGAAAGCCTGACTTAACTATTTTTCTTTATAATGAGGGGAAGTTTGGAAATAGGAGGCACATTAGGGAATTTGAGGTGTAAAAAACAAAAGATATTGCTTAAAAAAAGTTTACCTGGAATGGATTCTCTGATATGATAAATCAAGTCCAAATAAGCTTCCCTTGTATATCTACAATGAGAGGTAAGGAAAAGATTAACTCAATCTGAGAGGTTCAGACTAAGTGTCCCTTTTCCCTCTAGGTTCTAGGCTCCCTTGCATATCTAAATCTATAATCCTATGAACTAAATTATATTATGTAAGGGATCTTAAATATTGTGAATTGCCAAAATTTGCTTCCATTTCACCAAAATATCACATCCCAAAGGTTTTGTGTTTTTATAGTATTGTTTAAGTAAAAGTCCAGGAAAATCCTGCTGTAACTAAAAATCTGTGCTTTAGACTAACCAGGGACTTGGGATAGTAGTGTTAATTATTTTTACTTCTTTCTTAATAAAGAAAAGAATAAGTAAACATTTAAAGTCATTTCCAAAAGCCTATACCAATGTAACAAACCAGCCAAATGGTATAGTTTAAGCTTGCTATGTACTGAATTATTTTTCTTAGTCTCTATTAACTCTACAGTGTTAATTTCCATGAGAAAAGATAAGTAAACAAGGGCTGTTAATGTTAAAAACAATAAAAGTATATCTGCTTTTCAGGTTTTTGCTTTGTCAAACATATGCTAAATTCCAAAGCCTACAGATTCATGAGCAATAGATGAAACTAAGACAAGCAAAAATACATAGCAATTTATGGTGTTAAGTCAATAGTCCCCAAAAAAACTGACCCTCTTCTCATGATTTCCAAGATCCGGCTGCTTCCACTCTGAGCTGGCAAATGGATCTGTTTACAAATATTATTCCGCTCCTGGATCAATTGTAGAACCTGGACCAAAAAGGACAATTGAAAGAGTCATTAAAGTTTCAACAAATGGTACTGCTTCTTCTATGACTAACAGCTAACAATTCTTACTCTTCATAGTCAATTACTGAATAAGTGAGAATTGGCCATAGAGAAGTAGGGATAGTATTAGCTTGGGTTGCCTAGACCACAGCTTCTTAAACTGTGAGTCATGACCCCACATGGGGTCTCATAACTGAATGTGGGGGGAATCATGAAATTATGATTTATTATCAGTAAGTATTTGGTTTGGATACCTATTTTATATACATAGGTGCACAGGATCATGTAAAAATTTCTCAGGGAAAAGGGGCTGTAAGTGGAAAAAGTTTAAGAAGCCCTGGTCCAAACCATAACTTTATTCTTCCTCCTTTCTAGTATGCCATAGCACTCCCACAAAAATGAAAGGGGAAGAAAAAATAAAAGATTTACAAGCTATTAGTGCATAGGCAAAAAGTTCAATGAAGGAAGATGCTGAAACTAAAGGCTAAATTGAGATTTAGAAAATTATTCATGAATTCCTAACCATCCACTAATAACAGATCTAAGATCTGGCTGAATTTTCTTAAATAAATATACAGTTATTTTCTTAGAACTCAAAATGAGTTATATAGTGTAGAAACAATAATGGCCTCAAAAGTTTGGGACCTGGATTCCAGGCTCTCCTCTACACTATTACCTATCAGTATTGAAGTCAAGAATATCAAAAGTAACAAAAGGCATTAATTGTTGCTCTTTTCATATGGCTTCAAATTTGTATCTGGCTACAGTTCAATTTCCTTTCAAACTAAATTGGTTCTGACGTCACACACCATTCTACTTAGCCAGGAACATCTTTTTTTTTTTTTTTTTTTTCCTGAGGCTGGGGTTAAGTGACTTGCCCAGGGTCACATAACTAGGAAGTGTTAAGTGTCTGAGACCAGATTTGAACTCGGATCCTCCTGAATTCAGGGCTGGTGCTCTATCCACTGCACCACCTAGCTGCCCCCAAGCCAGGAACATCTTAATAAATTCTGATTGACTGACTAAACTCTAACATCTGCTGATTGATTCTCCCACCCCCACCAGTTACTGGCATAACAACATAAAACCTTCTGAAAATAGAAGAATACCCACAGAATGTTACTGTCACAGAACAATGACAATACCTGCTTATACGGATGGCTGTATTAATTTTTATTGAAAACTCCCAGGAATATTACAGCCAAATTCTGGATCTTCCAGGTCAAGGAGAAAATATAGCAAGCATCAAGAAACACACAAATTTAAATATAGTGGAGTCATAGTCAGAATAATACAAGATTTAGAAGTTTTTACAGTAAAGGATCAGAAGGCTTGGGATATACTCTAGAGATCAATAGAGCTAGAACCAAGAATCAGGTGATTACACCCAACAAAACTAAGTATAATTCTTCAGGAGAGAAGGTAGATATTCAATGAAATTGAGGACTTTCAGCATTTGTGATGAAAAGATCTGAGCTAAATAGAAAATTTGATTTTCAAATACAAGACTCGGGAGAAGCATACAGAGGTAATCAGGAAAAAGAAATCATAAGGGACTTAACAAGGTTTATACAAGGTTTCATCTGTTTTACATTCCTGCATGGGGAAATGATACTTGTAACTCTTAAGATACTTAACTCTTAAGAACTTTCTCATTATGGCAGTTAGAAGGAATGTAGATAAAAAAGAGTACTGATTGAGGTAACTATGAAGGGATAATATTTTTAAAAAGAAAATTAAGGGATGAGACAGGAATGTATTAAGAGAAAGGGAAAGGAAGAGATGAAATGATGTAAATTATCTGCCATAAAAGAAGCAAGAAAAAGCTCTTACAATGGAGAGGAAGAGGAGGAAGGGAAAGGAGAAGGGGATTTTTAATCTTACTCTCATTAGAATTGGCTCAAAGAGGAAATAACATATACACTCAATATGGATATAGAAATCTATTTTACCCTGCAGGAAAGTAGGAGAAAAGGATATGAGAAGGGGGGGAGGGTAAAAGAAGATAGGGCATATCAGGGGAGGGCCTGGTAAGAATCAAAACTATTTTGAGAATGAAGAGAATGAAAGGAGAGAAAGAATAAAATAAGCAGAAGGAAATAGTTAGAAATAGTAATTGTGAAAAAAATTTTGAAGCAAATTTTTCTGATGAAGGCCTCATTTCTCAAATATATAGGAAACTGAGTAAAATTTTAAATATATAAATTCCTTTCCCCAATTGATAAATTATCAAAAGATATGAACTATGCCCAAAGAGCCGTAACATCATGCATATCTTTTGACCTATCAATACCACTACTAGGCATGAATCCTAAAAGAGATTAAATTTAAAAAAAGGAAAAGGGCTTATATGTATAAAAATATTTATATCAACTTTGTTCTCAGGGCAAAGAATTGGAAACTGAGGGAATGCCCATCAATTAGGGAATGACTGAATAAATTGTGGTTTATGATTGTGATTGGAATATTATTGTTCTATAAGAAATGAGAAGGAAGATGCTCCTTCATGAACTCAAGCAAAGTGAAGTGTACTGTTTACAGAGTAACAGCAATGTTATGTGATGATCAACTCTTAATGACTTTGCTATTCTCAGCAATATAATGATCCAAGACCACTTTGAAGAACTTAAGATGAAAAATACTATCCATACCCAGAGAAAAAACTGATTGTGTCTGAATCCAGACTGAAGCATACTTTTCTTTTTAAACATTGCTCTTCTTTAGTTTTTTTGTGGGAAGAAGGGGAGAATCTGCTTTCTTTTATAATTTTTATGGAAATGTTTTGCATAATTTCACATGTACCTTCTCAATGAGAAAGGAGCAGAGAAGGATAAAATTATGAAACTCAAAGTTTTAATACCAAATGTAAAAAATTATTTTATATGAAATTGAGGAAAATTTATTTCCTTGAGTAATACAATAACAAGAATAATATAAAAATCCTAATGACCAATCCTCTTTTCAGACTTGCCACTTCTCTCAAGATTCACTTAGCCAACAACTGACCCCAACCTTAGGCTCAACCTTCCATCTTTATCCACAGAAGCATTTTACATTCCTACAAAAGAACAATAGATTTCAAAGACAGGGAATAAATTATGCCAGCCTTTTGCTTGGTCCTGAAGCTGTGCTTTCTAAAGGTAGGAAAGGTTTCCATCAAAATAAAATCACTTCCTCATAGATTCAATACTTGCCTCATCTGGAAAATCCTTGGGGTGGGGAGATGTGAAGCGAATCCTCATTTCAGGATCGATTCTGGAGACCTGATCCAGAAGATCAGCAAATCGAAGACCTCCTTTCTTCATCTTATAATTTTCACTAAATCCTCGACTCAGATTAGTAGGTGCTGCATTATTGAATTGGATTTCTGAGTTGTCTCGGTAGCTATTGACATTCTGACCAAGGAGTGTCACTTCTTTCAGACCCTGCATAATGGCATAAATACATAACAAGAGGAATTAGGAAATACTTTACCTTCATACCAAACCACTATTTTGGAAATAAAGTGGATAAAAAAAACAGAAGTTTAAATTTTAAGCAATTATATCATATTAAGCACTAGATAAGATGTGACTAAAACTAATTTGGTATAACTGCCATTCAGATTTACCAAAACACTCCCACAAACTGTAACCATCCAGATGATCCAAAACTTGACTACATTATTCTATGCTTTTGAGCAAGATTAAAGGAGCCATATTCCTCCTGCTTCTGCCTGTTCTAAAGAGAACCTTTATTTAGATGTAATATTATTTTCTTTTCTTTTTTTATTGCAAATTTATTTGTTTTTATTAAAAAAAAAAAAAGCTTTTCATTTTTAAAACATATGCATGGATAATTTGACAACATTGATCTTTGCATAGCCTTGTGTTTCAGATTTTCTCATCCTTCCCCCCCCCCACCTTCCCCTAGATGGCAATCCAAATATGTTAAACATCATATGTAATATTAAAAAGACATCTACGTTCCAGAATCTCAGGACATCCAATTTCTCTCTTCTTAATGGGATTAAAAATCTTAGATTCTGCAAAGAGTTACACAAATTGATGCTGAGTAAAGCAAAAAGAACCAGGAAAACATTGTACACAACAAGAAGACTGTATTGATGATCAACCATAATAATTCTGGTTTTTCTCAGCAATTCAAATAAACTTTGTATGGAAACTGGCATCTGCATCCAGAGAGAGAACTATGGAGATTGAATGTAGATTAACACATACTATTTTCACCCTTTTTTTCCTGGTTTTCCCCTCATCTGCATCCAGAGAGAGATGAATGGATGGAGAGATAGATAGATAGATAGATAGATAGATAGATAGATAGATAAACAAACAAAGGAACTTTGAATGAAAATAAAAGAATTTTAGGATCAACAGAAAAAGGAAAACAAATTAAATTTGCACCCTCCACTTCCTTTGTCATTGAAGTATATGAGAAGTTCCTTATTAATCATAATTTCGGAGGGAGGATTCTGGGAAGATAGCAGAATAGATTGGTAAATTTCAAGCTCTTTAGATTTCTTCCACAAATAGAAAAAATTTGATCCTCATGATTTGAACATAAGCTGGTGAAAAATCAAGGTTTGGGGTAGAACAGAAGTCCTCTGGTACAAGTCAAGAAGATTTGAAGAAAGTCCTTAGACTGGGGATTAACATATATAAAGAGCAAATACCTCCAGATTAGCAGCACCTAAACAAATAGGGAGTCTGGGGCTAGCTGGGTATGGTGGGAGCCTCAGCAAGAACCACAGAAACTTTCACCTCCTCCACTGCTTGAAGAATCAGGAGTCTGAGCCTGGGAAAACTGGGTGAACCTCGACTGATGAGGGACCCTAGGCCCAGCAGTTTGCCTGACTCGAGGAGGAACCAGCATACTTGGCAAGTGCAGAGGTAGTGGGGCAGACTGCAGGCACTTGCAGAAGAGGGGAGCTTTTGGTTGGAGGTACCAGGTCACCTTTACCTCACCCCATGATTAGAGATACTTATACTAATATCCCTTATTAAAAAAAATAAACTGGCAAAAAAGAAAGAATCCAATCATAGAAACTTACTACAGGAAAAGGGAAGACTTGGGATTCATTTTCAGAGGAGGACACTGAAAGTAAAAAAAACTTCTACCTCAAAAAATAACATTAAATGGCTCCCTACCCAGAGAGAATTTATAGAAGAATTCAAAAAAGAATTTAAAAATCAAATGAGAGACATTGAGGAAAAACTAAAATAATAATAATAATAATAATAATAATAATCCAAGAAAAACAAGAAGGTTATGAAAGAAAAGTTAACCAACTAGAAAGGAGATACAGTCTCAAAGATGAAAATAATTCTTTGAAAATTAGAATTCAACAAGGGGAAGCCAATGAAACTACGAGACTAAGAAATAACAAAACAGATTATAAAGAATGAAAAAAATAGAACAGAATGTGAAACATTAAAAAAAAAAAAGAGAGAGATATAGAGAACAGATCAAGAAGAGAAAATATAAGAATAACTGGACTGCCTAAAAGTTGTGAACAAAAAAAGAATCTTGACACAATAATGCAGGAAGGTAATCCAAGAAAATTGTCCTGGAACAATGGAACATGAGGGGAAAGTAGAAATAAAAAACAATCTACTGATCACCACACCGCAACAAAATCCTTTGTGGAAAACACATAATAGGCAGAGGCATTAAAGGGAGGAGGGCTATTAGTTCTGAAAATCTACTCACATCAGAATTGTGTTAAATAGGAAACACTATATACATAACATGAAAGTATAGCATCCTCCAAAATCTATAAAGAAATAAGGGGGGAGGAATGGGCAGAGGGGGAAGCAAAGAGTGAGGAAAAAAGGCAAGGGAGGGATCCTGGAGTGGGGGAAAGTTAAGTAATAGCATGGCAAGTTAGGAAGAGAATTAAAGCAAAGACTCTGCAGGGATAGGAAAGATATGTGTTTGGGGGGGGGGGGGGGAGAAGAAGGGGTGAGATGTGTATATTTATCTATCTGTGTATATATATACACAACTATACATAAATATATCTTTCCTTAACTATGGTTTGCTTGGGCATGATGAGGAAATAAAGGCAGGGACAAAAGTTGCACAGCAAAAAAACCCCCAAAAAACAATTTATATGGATGTAAAGTAAATTTGGAAATTCATGAGTATAATTTCTTCCTCTAATATACATACTTTCTTGCTGGAGAGCAATTTGGAACTATGCCCAAAAAGTTATCAAACTGTGCATGCCCTTTGATCCAGCAGTGCTACTACGGGGCTTATACCCCAAAGAAATACTAAAGAGGGGAAAGGGAGCTGTATGTGCCAAACACACACCTATATATATACACAGATAGATAAATTACTGATCAGAGAAATGCAAATTAAGACAACTCTGAGATACCACTACACACCTGTCAGATTGGCTAAGATGACAGGAACAAATAATGATGAATGTTAGAGGGGATGTGGGAAAACTGGGACACTAATACATTGTTGGTGATGCTGTGAAAGAATCCGGCCATTCTGGAGAGCAATTTGGAACTATGCCCAAAAAAGTTATCAAACTGTGCATATCCTTTGATCCAGCAGTGCTACTACTGGGCTTATACCCGAAAGAAATACTAAAGAGGGGAAAGGGACCTGTGTGTGCCAAAATTTTTGTAGCAGCTCTTTTCGTAGTGGCTAGAAACTGGAAGATGAATGGATGTCCATCAATTGGAGAATGGTTGGGTAAATTATGGTATATGAAGGTTATGGAATATTATTGCTCTGTAAGAAATGACCAGCAGGATGAATTCAGAAAGGTCTGGAAAGACTTGCATGAACTGATGCTGAGTGAAATGAGCAGAACTAGAAGATCACTATACACTTCAACAGCAATACTGTATGAGGACATATTCTGATAGAAGTGGATATCTTCAACATAAAGAAGATCCAACTCACTTCCCTTTGATCAATGATGGACAAAAACAACTACACCCAGAGAAGGAACACTGGAAAGTGAATGTAAACTGTTTGCACTACTGTCTATCTACCCAGGTTACTTATACCTTCAGGATCCAATACTTAACATGCAACAAGAAAATTGGATTTACACACATACATTGTATCTAGGTTATACTGTAACACATGTAAAATGTATGGGATTGCCTATCATCTAGGAGAGAGAGTAGAGGGAGGGAGGAGAAAATTTGGAAAAATGAATACAAGGGATACATGTTATAAAAAAATTACTCATGCATATATACTGTCAAAAAATTTATAATTATAAAATTAATAAAAAAAAGAAAGAGAAACTATATATATATATATATATATATATATATATATATATATATATATATATATATACACTTTCTTGAATTGGAAATTTGTTGTTATATATTTTGAATCTTGCCTGATGTTCTGCTAGGCACATGACAATGTTTTCTTTTGTTTTTGTATTCCTTTTCTGTTCATTTTTTAATAAAAATTTTTTTTTAAATTAATCATAACTTCAACATAATCAAATTTATTTTTCAGGACTAGAGTGGACTATAAATTCAGTGTGAAATTTTAATAAGGGGAAAAAAATTCGATCTTAAGATGTACTGATATACTGTTTATAATGAGGGAAGAGATGATCTCCCTGGACTCTGCTCTAATCTGATGACATTTAGAGTACTACACTTAGTCCTGCATATGACACTTTTGAGTTGACACTAATAAGCTGTAGTGATCAAGATGATGATGGCACTGAACATCACATAAGGATGAAGAGAAGGAACTGAGGCAACTTTTGAAGTATCTTCTAAGTTTAGCATTCTGTGATTGAATAAATACTAACAAGACAATCCTAATTTAACTACTTCAACTTTTTAAAAAAGTATAAACTTTAAAAATGTTGAAAGAATGGCACCAGCACTCTTTCTTTAGTGACATTGCTAAATATTTGTTTCTGATATTCAAAAGAGATGAGCACAAAAGATACTAATAAACTGTTATATCATTATCAAATATTATCTATATAACAATTGGAAATAGCCTCTGCTGAAATGTTGGTAAAGATCCCAGCTTTGCAAAGCAACATGATTTTCAAATAATGTTCTTTCCAATTTGACAGCACTAAATGAACTATATCTGACCAAGCTAGGTGAATACGAAACTATGAAGAATGAGTATAAATAATGCTCATTAGTTCAGTTACTGGCTTGAACAAGAATGAGCTATAAAACATTCTTGTTCTTCAAATCTCATGATAACTTCCAAAGATGATGTCTGAGAAAAGATTTTCAAATCTGACAATTAAATTTTAATTTAATTTAATTAAAAGATAATTGATAACTTTGGAAAGAGCAGTTTCAATTTAGTTTAGAAGACAGATTTTAAAGTTCCAAGAAGTGAGTGAAAACTATCTTTTGGAAGTTTGGTCAAGAAAGGAAGGAGATAGGCTATAGGATATTTTTTTCTTATAGCTTTTTATTTACAAAATATATGCATGGGTAATTTTTCAGCATTAACCTTTGCAAAACTTTCTGTTTCAACTTTTCCCCTCCCCCTCCCCTAGTTGGCAGGTAGACCAATACATGTTAAATGTGTTAAAGTTAAATACAATATTAAATACAATATATGTATACATATATAGGTTAATATTTTAAGGAAATAAGAAGATCCTAAAGGATTTTTAAGGATTAAAAAGAGTTGGGTATATTTGAAGACAAAAGAGAAATTATCAGTTGATGACAAGAAGTTAAAGATACATACAAAAATAGAGATACTTATCAACGACCTAGAGATCTTTTACTTAACACCAGTTGAGAAGTTCCCTCTTCCAACTTTAGGTCCTTCATTTATGGCATTAGCAGACCACATCAGTCTCTTACTTTCCCCCCAGTACTAAAAAGGAATAAAGCACAGATAATATATCACCTGCTCAGAGAGTTTCTTCACTTCCTCCAGAATGGAGGCAATTGGCCGGCTCCTTTCACGACCCCGCGTGAAAGGAACGATGCAGTAACTACACATGTTGTCACAACCTCGCATAATCGACCTGGGATAAAAGCATAAGAAATTATCAAAGGATATTCTTTGAGATCCAAAAAATAATTAAAAGGTTCTCAACATTGACATCTTTCATTGTTCTGAGTTTCTTTTAGGGTACATAGCCACTCAAGATTACATTCAGATCTCAGAGACATGTAGAAACTTGTCCTCTTTAAGAATTAAGGCATAAAACACAAGATTCTGTATCATTTGTATCTGAACTAATACAAGAATCATCAAAAGGAGAACTTCAAACCAATCACTGAGGAAATACTCACACAAATGCTGACGTGGCATTTGGACTTGTCTGAACAGGCATGATGTCTGCATAGGTCTCTTCCAGAGAAAGCAAAACGTTAGCAGATCGCTGGCCAGAGTCAGCTAAAGTCAGCAGTCGAGGAAGATCCCGGTAAGAGTCTGGCCCAGCTATAATGTCCACCAATTGCTCCCTCTGCAGGATCTCTTCCTTCAACCTCTCAGCCATACATCCTGGGAAAGGGAAAATATAGCAATGCAGTAGTGTTTCTCATAGCTCATGCTAAACACATAAACCTACATTTCCTATGAGTATTTTTCTGCACAAATAAATGGTCATCTGATCATCAAACTGCCTGAGGAAAAGAAAACAGCCACCTATTCAGAAACCTTTTAAATGCATGAGCCTTAAATTGAACTGACCATTATCTGTAAAGATTTATAGGCCAAAAATAATGCAGTAATAGGAGAGGTTTGTTTTTTTTTTCTATACCTATGTCAATGCCTTTTCTCCTCCCAACCCCTTTCCCAGTGGGTGCTTTTAAAAATATGGGAAATATATGATCTATGTTTGAGAGTCCCATTCCCCCCTCACCCCCCCACCTCCACAGTGCTTGGCTGTAAGGAGGATGTGTCTCAAGTTTCCAGGAACAAATACTCTTGGATGGTATCTAAGACATATTTAACTATTAGCAAAAAACCTGGAGCATTTGACAATGAGCTGATAATATTATAGAGACTACTCTGGGTTCTCAAAGGCCAGGCCAGGATGCATAAACTCTGGCTATGATACCATGCTAAAAGGGACTTATTGATAGATTTATGTTTTTCTTACACAAAGATAAATTCAATTCAGAAAGATTTATTACTATTGTCTGCAATGTGATAAGATTTTCAAACACAATAATTCTCAAAATATTTTTGCTAAACCAGAGGAGTTATCCACATTGGTAGAAGAATTGACTACCAATGGAGATTAATGAAATATTTGAGGAAGTTTTAAAATGTATCTTGATATACAATTCTTAAGGAAAATTCCCAAGAAGTTCATAATAGCATGAGAAACCAAAAGATTATAAACTTAGGACTGGACAAGGCTTTAGTTGAGGAAAATGAGACCCAGAGAGATTAAGGGCCTTTCACAAGTAGTAAATATAAGAAGTGGACCTTAAACCAAGTCCTATGACTCCAGAGTCAGTGCTCGTGCCACAATATTACACTAGCAAAGACTCTACTACCACTGTATGATCTATCTTTTCCAATAATGTGCTTTAGGTCAAAAGCATGAGAAGTAATCATAGATGTTTGCCCCATTCCTCATTCTCTTTGAAATTATCAAAGACTAGCTCAGGGAAATCTCAGCCCCTTCTTTAAAGGTTTAGGAAGAGAAAGTCTTCATTAAAGTGCTACTCTGATAAGTCATGACATAGAGGTGACCACAAACTCTGGGAAGGTCATATCACATGATAAGAACTGTTGTAGAGTAAGGTCTTAGGAACCAGCTTTATGTTGTGATTGTTGTTTGAAAAACTAGGCTTCAATTTTTTCACCTACTAAAGAAGGGGAGAGGAGAAGATATTCTCCAAGGTTCCTTTTAGCTCTAAATCCTAAGGAGAGTCTACTTAAGCTCAAAAAAGGCTCATAACTATGGGGTCAGCCACCAGATGATGACTTTTTGGCCATAGCAATTACGAATGTCTTTAACTATAATATGAAGAATTGTGATCTACGTGGAGAAAGAACTCACATTAATAAAATGGTAGCTCTTTTGGGGTAACTAAAACATTGCCCTACTGAGCCTTCTTTTATTACACATACTCCCTAGGTACATAGGGCCATGTGTTTCCTTCAGACTGCAAGTTGCTCACAGAAACTACATTTTCTTTATTCTGTATTTTTTTTCCCAACACTGTAATATACAAGACTTTGCTCTATGGGAGACTTTGGTATAGTAAAGCTAAGATACAATGATGTCCTGTTGGGTCTGCTCGAGAGTTCACAAGTGGCCATCTCCAAGGAAAAATCTAAATTCCAGCAATATAAAGCTCAATCCACCAAAATAACTGTCACTTCCAAACTTTAGGATACCTAGAATCCCAATTCGAAGAGGAACCTGTGATTTGGGACGTCTAGCCTTTACAGATTTAAGTCGTTTTAAACGATGCCAGATAGCCTGTTCAGCCTTCTCCCTGTAGCATAAAACAACAGACCAAGTTAGAATTAAAATGATCAGCACATTTAAAAGTACCAACCTTTTAAATAAGTGGAGGAAGAGAAAATAATGTTATAAATCACTTTGGTCCTCTCAGTAGCCTTGCAGAGAGGGATCATTCATGTAATGCAATTTTAATGTAATTACTAGTAGAAAAATAACTATGAAAAATATGCATGAACTGATGTTAAGCAAAGTAAGCAGAAGAAACATTTTACACAGTAATATATTGTTTTCCTTCAGAACTCTGTTTTGCTTCAGAACTCTGTTCAATGCAGTAACTAATAATGACTTGAGAAGTCTGACAAGCAATCAAACCTTTGGCCATTTGTAGAGAAGATTTGGATGACAGATATGGAATGTAGCATACATGTTCAGACATGGCTAACATCAGTTTGTTTTGCATAGCTGAATTTTATTATTGGATGTTCTATGAGTAGGGAGAGAGAAACATTGGAAACTGACAATTTTCTAAAAGGAGCATTAATAAAACATACAGCTGTATTTAGAAAGGAAAACAAGGTATTTAACTCAAAAACACCTATATTTAACTAGAAAAGAATGCTAGTAAGACCTAGATACCTAACTTCAAATGGGGGAAAATTAGGTCCTCTGAACATACAGTATATTCTTAGTCCTAGAATAAAAAGAACTATCCAAAGGGTGAAAAAAACTGAGCATAAATCAATCCCCTTGCCCACTCTTAGAAAAAGCATTACAACTTATAGTTACTCGATAAACATTTATTAAGAAGTTTTTAAGTGCCTAGTACCATATATCCTACAGATGACAGGTCAACACTCCATAATATGAATGACAGTGAATTATTCTTATCTGCTAATATGGACAAATCCTCACCTGATTGAACATGTGACAAGAAGAATCACATCAGCCTGAGATGAAAGCAGGAAAAAAAAGAAAAGAAAAATGATCATTTTTGAAGTCAAGGAATTCCTTGAAGAATTATTAGTACAAATTCCACCTATGCCTCTCTATCCTCATGACAATCTCTGGTCATTCTGCCCTGCCCTGATCTCCTTCAGGTCTGCCTTCTCTGGAATCCTTTCAACATCTTAAATTCAGGACTCTACCCTTGAATCTTCTGAATCATTATTCTATCACTCAAAACTCCAATCCTAGTGGCAACCAGTACACAAAGACAGAGAAAGAAGATGAAATATTAGGTATGAGAAACAGTAAGTCAATTTGGCTGGATTGTAGAGAGTAATGTGAAATAAGGCTGGGAAGGTAAACTTTTAGTAATCAGGTTATAAAGAACTTTGAATGACAAAGGAAGATCCTAGAGATAACAGAGAACAAGTAAAGTTCACTGAGTTAGGGGAATGACAAGGACAAAGAAAATCACTTTGGCAGTTATATAGAGGATGAAACCAATTAGAATGCTACCACAGGAAAGGAATAAAGGACAGGGGAAGGTGGTGGATGTGTAAGCAGACAAAAAGTAAATGGATTTAAGAAATAGTATAGAGGTGGATATGAAGGGATTTATGGAATAATAAAATAAGGAAATAAGGATATTGAGGGTTCAAACCTGTGTAACTGGAAGGATGATAATATTCTTAACAGTAATAAAAATTCAGAAGAGGATTGGGTTTCGTGATTTGAGACAAAAACATTGAGTTCTGTTTTTAACATTTAACATTAAATTGAAGATGCACATAGGGCATGAAGTTTAAAATGTCCAACAGATGATGCAGCAGTTTCATTCAGAAAGGAGAATAGAGCAAGATATAACTAGAGTCATAAGCTATCCCCCTTCTATCTTTCTAGTCTTCTTAATCTTTACTCCCTACCATGAAATTACTCTTCAAGCCAATGACCCTGACTTTCTTGGTGTTCCACAAGCAAGATACTCCATTTCTCTGTCCCAAGTATTTTCTCCAAGTAACTGTCCCCCATGTCTGGAAGATTCTCCCTCATCATCTCTAGTTATTGGCTTTTCAAGTACCAACTAAAATCTCATCTTTAACAGAACATCTTGTCTTCTCTGTGTGCTAATTTCCTACTGATCCTATATATACTTTGTTTTGTAGCTATCTGTTTGCTTGTTGTCTCCCTATCATATTGTGAGCTCCTTCAAGGGTGGAATTGTATTTTGGGTTTTTTGGGTTTTTCTTTTTTCTTTTTTTTTGTATCATCAACACATAGTATAGTGTCTGGCACATAGCAGGCACTTAAATATTTGCTGATTTATTGAATGAACTATATGCACCTGATCATTAAACCCAATAAAGAGAGAAGCAGGTGGAAAATAAAGTTTTAGAGCACACCCACAGTTATGTGATAATGAGGGATAACTAAGCAAAGGAAATCAAAAATATAATAAATAAGAGGAAAACCAAAAGAGAATTGTATCTTGAAAATTTAGAGATTATATAGGAGGAGAGGACTGTCATTGGTGTCAATATTTTCAGGGAAGTCAAGAAGGACAAAAATTAAGAAAAGGCCAGGACATCTAATAATTAAAAGGTCGCTGGTAACTTCTGGGAGAATGGTGTGGGAGGATAAGGTGGACTTGCAAATGCTAAATTATGTACATCTCATCCCCTCTCCTCTTCTCTGGGATTTTGTTCCAAAAATCATTCTCAACCTCTCTCTCATCATCTTTAATTCCTCCCTATCAGCTTTCCCTACCCCCATCACTTACAAATCTACAATTAAAGACCAAACCTTGAATCTGACATTCCCTTAAACTACTAGCCAATGGCTCAACACCTTAACTGCTTAACCTCTAAAAAAGAATAATCACTCCAATGATTCCACTAATTTCCTCACTACCCACTCATTCCTCCAACCCTGGTGAATCAGTTTCTGACCCCAGTGTTATAATGAAAGATATTCTCTCCAGATAACCAATTACCTCCAAATTGCAAAACCTAGTAGCCTCCAACTCTTTATTCTCTGCCATGTTTGCAGTAATCACACTATTTACCATCTCCTAGTTTTTAATATTTTTCCTTTGGTTCCATGAGAACATTTATATGTAGACTACCTAACTAATAAAAGATATTTAACGGCTAATGAGCTTAATAAAACATCTCATACATAAGAGATTTTTTTTTCCTTTAACAAAAAAGACTACAATGTACATCCCCTACAACATTTTTTTGATATTTAAAAAAAAATTTACTCATTCTTTATCCATAAATTATTTCCTAATAAACGCCATCTTCCTAAACCAATGAATTTTTCTTCACATAACAAAGTAAAAGTTAAATAAAACCAACTGACAAAACAATTATGGCTGATAGCTTAAGCAATATTTTGTTCTCACAATTTTCCACCTTTCTACCAAGAGAAGGGAAGTATATTTCATCATTTATTTTATAAAACCAATATTCCAAACCATATTTAGGAACTTCTAGGCCCATGGTATAAGAAAAATTAAAATGACATCGTACCTCATGAAGGCTGTTAGTTCTCAGGTAGCCATTCTTCTCCAGAATGGACCAAGCAATCTCTGCATCATTAACATTCATTTGGCAGCCATATGTTTCCAGATAGACTAGAAAAAGAAAATCATATAAGTACACAGTATGCAACAGAGGGAAAACAAAGAAAGGGTCATACATAAGAATACTTTTTAAAATGCCCTGACAACACCTGAAACTACACTGATATATCAGGTTTACTAGTAATGGCTTTACATAAGCATTAACTGAGTCATATCATCACATATCAGCTATCTCATCTATAAAATAAGGAAAGGAGTTGGGCCAGATAATTTATTAAAGTAGCTACCAGCTATGGAATCTGTAATCCTGCTACTCTGAAATAACAATAGCAATTTTACAAAACTCTCCATAAAGCTAAAAAGTGTGACTAAGGTTTTGCTGACTCCCCAGTTCAAAAATGAACAGTGAATTTATTTAACATCATAAGTAAATGATTCTTTATTCTTTTATACCTTTTAGCAATCATTTCAACAATTAAAAAAGCAGAGACTATGCAAAGATCATATAGCAAGACAGAGGCATACTAAAAGAATAAATTTCCAAGAATTCAAACCATAGGCAAGCTGAACATAAATTTACTTTTGTTAATATGCAAGTCTATAAAATTTAATATCTGCAATATTTCAACGTTTCTTCCATGGAAATATCTAATTGTATAATGAACCTCAAGTGGAGCCAAATCTTCTGAACCCTTCAGGCTCAGGACCATTATGAAGCAGTATGACAGATACTAAACATTATTAAGTTAAAACTAGGGGTTCTAATTAACAGAAAATAAAAATGGATGATCTTTATCTTAATAATTAAATGTCACAGACATACAAAATAAAACAAAAGAGAGAAAAAATTAAATGTAACAGTAATCAATATCATCAGTAATGTAACAGTAATGAACAGTAATCAGTAATCAATAGTTAAGACCTGGGACATGAAAACTGTTAACTCTGAGGCAGACCACAGAGACAGAAAGGAGTAAACACAGACCTTTTCTCCTTTTTCCTACAAGGGCTTCTGCAGGAAGGTAAGGGGGCAGATCCTCTACTGCTGAGGAGGAACCAGATTTTTCTGATTCCTCTTGAGGCGTTGAGACATTTCTTAAAAAGTGCTGAAATGTCGGTCCTGTGGCCAGCCTGGCGCTGAAATCTCTCCGGACTCCCTTATCTTGCTCTTTTTCTAACTCTGGATATGCTTTCGTCTTGAAATTACTTGTTGTTCTGTAAGTCCTGAAGATCTGCCAGATCACCATGGACAGCAGACTCTGCCTCCGACTGGCTTTCAAGGCATATTTTAAAGGTTGCATGTCCAGAGGAAGAGATCCCAACTGTACAAAGATTAAAAAATGACATATTCTAATCAAATTACATTCAATGAATAATCTCTACTTAAGTCCGCTTCGATGCCCTCCTTATGACACGAAGATAGCACTGAGCCCACGCAGGGAGGGCACAGATTCTGGTTCTCCTTAGTGACCAACTCCATGTCCGCTACTCAGCAGATGTGCCCGAGCTCATAAAGGGTCAGAATGGTAACAGAAGATGATTTTTTTAAGGAAAGCATCTCTGAAGAGGCATCCATCAGATTAAAAAGGAGTGTTCACATCTACAAAATTATTGATCTCAGGTTTCAAAGTATGATCAATGAAAACAAAATTTTGAAAAATAATAAATACTTGAAACTGGAGATATTTCCTTTGTAATTCTCTCACCTCAGGCCATTTAAAGTGAAGTCTGACATACACATTTCCTCGCACAAATCCCCTCAAATCACAAACTTTTTACGGCATTCCTCTCCAACTCCTGTCAGGTACACGTCATTATATCTAGCAAAGGGATTCCTCATTCTCCTCACCTACCCACTGACACCTTCCCATTCCAAAACTGCATGAAAAACTGCCATTTTTGCAAGAAATTTCCCAATTAACCTCCCCTTATTCCAGGACTGTGACAGACGTCAGGGCAGGAAAAAGACATCTAAAGTTCATCTCAGAGCTTATACCTCGTGGTGATTTATTGCCAAATAATTTGCATATTTCCATCAAAATTAAGGAAGATCAGTTTCCCCTCCACTGTAGGTGCTTTTAACAGAGAGGAGAAGTCCCAAGTTCGGTCACATGGAGTAGTGGGCGGAGCGCTCGCTTTTACCGGGCTCTCCTCCTCCGCACAGGTCAGATCCCAGCCTCCGACTTCACGCCGGGGCGGGGTCAGCGCAGAAGTCGGAATCGGGACACGCTTTCTCCAGGGATGTCCCTGCCCCCGCCCGGGGTAGTTACTCCGGGACGCGCTCTTGCAGCCACCCGTCCCTCTCCGCCGGCACAGTACTGACTGCCCGCTAGGCCCGCTACATCCTCCATCTGCGCCCGAAGTTTAGAGGTCACGCCTCAACCCGGGAAAACCCGCCTGGAACACTCAAGATCGCACGGGGAGGGGGATGAGTGGAACAGAGAGTCTGAGAGCATGCGCGGGATGCCCACTAATACAACTCGGCCCATCAAGCGGGGTCAGGGTCCTTAATCCGCTGAAAATGTCGCTCTTCCCTACCTACCAGTCCGTGCACCTCCCGACTTTGGCAAGGACGCGGTGGAAACTAACGTCAAGGCAGCCAGCAGTAAACTAGATCACTCCACAAGCTCCAGGTGGCTGCGCATGCGCGCTAGTCCCGTAGTGCAAGCAGTCCTCCCGGAAACAAGGCCCTTGGGATGGGTTCCGTCCCGGCTTCCTGACAACAGTAAAAGTCTTCCTTTCCCAACTATGATTGATAGTCGTTCTCTCCCCAAGAAAATAATGATG
This sequence comes from Sminthopsis crassicaudata, assembly GCF_048593235.1. Taxonomy (NCBI): domain Eukaryota; kingdom Metazoa; phylum Chordata; class Mammalia; order Dasyuromorphia; family Dasyuridae; genus Sminthopsis; species Sminthopsis crassicaudata. Next base: position 449,982,547 of record NC_133618.1, on the reverse strand, counting down.
AGGAAGTATGGAGGCCCTGGGGCGGGGAAGGAATCCTATGGCTTGTTATATTAGGGACTCTCCCCGAACTGACCTTTCTCTAAAGAATTGGGGGTCACGAACCTAGAGAAGCGCCTCGTGGGAAACAGAAGGCCCCATTCTGCGGCAGTCTGATGTGGAAGCAGAATAGGTTTGCCCCGCTTGTCCCCGAACTTTAGTTAGTTCGTGAGTTAGTTTAGTCAGAGTTAGAAGCAATGGGCGTGTAATGCCCGAGAAATTGAGCGAGACAGAGGTCAGGTAGTATTTCATAATATACTAAATGGAGAGATTTCCTGGGACTAATGGAGCCACGGTTTGGTCCCAGGGCTGAAGGAGACGTCATCTCTGAGAATCCATCCAACAGAGTTCTCAATGTCTTCTACACGGTGGCTCAGCCGCAGAGGGCGCACTGAGGCAGGGGCGGAGTCCGGTGCTGAGAGAGGCCGCGGGACTCTGACAGGGTGGGGCGAGCCACTGAGGGGGCGGAGCCCCGGACATGGGGAGGGGCGTCTGGAGAAGACAGTATCTGATAGTTTACAGTTGGGATGAGAAGTATTCTGATGCTCTACCAAGCATTTAGATAAAGAGTGAGGGGAGGTTTAGCACAACTGAGAATCGGGAAAACCGAGGCGGGACTGAATAGGATAATTAGGGAAACTGTGGCAGGACAGTTCCAAATTGCAAAAGGATTTGAAAAAGTACCAATTTCTGACCTCAAGGCATTTCTGTTTTTTATTGGAGGAAAAATAGAAAATTAGATTCAAATTATAAATGAAAAGAATAAAAATAATTTCCAGATTCAAGGGCATGAAAAACTGGGAAGATCAGGCTCAACTCTCATGTAGGGAATAATAATTGAGCTGAAATTTGAAGGAAACTAAATGTAGGAAAGGGTACATTTCAAGTAAGGATCATATAGTATATAAAGACATGGGGTTGGGAGTTATAGTTTACGACAACTGGATCAATAGAGCTTACTCTTCCTAAATGAGCAAACACTACCAATTAGGCCTTGATTTATTATTTTTGTTGTTGTTGGAGAAACTTAAGAAAGGAATGGAGAAAATGTTAAGAATAAATTTTTAATATCCCACGGGTATTAATTTTTTTGTGAGCAGGTTGTTAAGCATTTACCACATAGAGTACATGAAAAGGAATAATGTGAGTAAAAAGACTAGAGAAGGAAGACAGAGTTATATGAAAGAGCTTTAAATACCACAGAAATATTCCAAGAGGTAAGATTGAAACACTAGGGCTTCTTGAGTAAGGAAGTGAAATAATTAGACTTGGACTTTAGCAATATCAATTTGTCATTTCTCTGGATCCAGAGAGGAAAGATCAGGGAGCTCAATTAGGAAGCTACTGAAGTACTAGAAGTGAGAAGTGATAAAAAGCCTGAATCAGGGTGATTGTAGTATGAATAACAGATGCAAAATACATTATGGAGGCAGAATGGACAAGGTTTGGCAATCAAGAGATCATTGGTAACCTTTTTGGAGCACTCCCACTTGAATGGTGAGGAAAACTGGATTGTAAGGGATTGAGAAGTTAGAGTAAAGTGAGAAAGTGGTCACTCAAAAAACATACTTTAAGCATCCAATATGTGTTAGGCACTGAGCTAATTGCTAGGGATATAAAGCCATTCCCTTCATCAAGGACCTCACAGTCTAATGGAGACAATTTACAAAGAAATATGTACAAACAGGATGTATACATATAAACAAAGAGAAGACACTATCAGCATTCCAGAGGATGGAATGAATAATAGAGTCATCTTTTTCTAGGGTTTTTGCATCTTTAGCATTTATCATAGTATCTAGCATATTGTAAGGGCTTAATAATTATCACTGAATGAATGAATGAATCTGCAAAGGGCCAGGAGGTAAGAATCCATTCCAGGTCTTGAATCTTATAATAACTTGTCTCACCAAAACTCCCTTTTCTTATTGAAGTAGCAGAGACTGCTTGTCAATATAATAAATTAATAATCTAGTGACTGAAGCAAATTACAAACACCATTTTTTGGATTAAAGGCAAACCTTTGAACTTAGGACAGGAAAAAGGGCCCACAATAGAGACTAAAAGCATTGGGAGAAAGATACTTGAGACAATGATATGATAAACTGTACTCTGATGTGTATCTCACCTATTTGCATCTTTGTCTAATTAACTAAGATCTGGGGCTTAATTTTTTGCTGAGGCAATTGGGGTTAAATGACTTGCCCAGGGTCACACACCCAGGAAGTGTTAAGTGTCTGAGGTCACATTTGAACTCAGTTCCTCCTGACTTCAGGGCTGGTGCTCTCTATCCACTATGCCGCCTAGCTGCCCTGTATATCTTATTTTGAATCTTATGTGTTTTCCTCTGGGAACTAAAATAAAGAAGGTTTATTGTTTTTAGATTTATTAGACAGTCTGAAGTAGCCTTTGAAAGAGCTACACCAACAGACTGGGGCAATGAATTATGACAGCACTCTGCAACATTTTGTTGCAAACATTTCATTATTTTTGTTCAATAGTTTCAGTTATGTCAGACTTCGTGGCCTCATTTGGGGTTTTCTTAGCAAATATATTGGAGTAGTTTGCTATTTCCTTATCTAGCTCATTTTACAGATGAGGAAACTGAGGCAAATGGTATTAATGATTTGTCCAGGGACACATAGCTAGTAAGAGTCTGCAACCAGATTTCAGCTCAGGAAGATGAGTTTTCCTGATTCCAAGCTCAGTACTCTATCCACTCTATCCACTGCCCAAACATTTGTTAAGTACCCATAATCTGAAGGATTTAGTGCTAAAAACCAAAGGGTTTAGAGACAAAAACAGAGCCTTATATTTATGAGGGGATGATATGTCACATATGCAGATGAGTAAATTAAAGCTGATTTGAGGATGGAAAGAGCATTGCCACAGGAAGATCAGGGAAAGCTTCACAAAGATGTTACTCCATGAATTTTAGGATTGGAATATGTTACAGGTTCAAAAGATAGTCTGAGCAAAGGCTCAGAGATGGGAGACAGAATGGCAAGTGTGGCTAGTATGATTAGAATTTTTCAGGGCACAAAGCAAAAATAATCTAAAAGTGGAAGAGAGATTTTTAAGGAATTTGATGTCAAACTGAGGATTTGCATGTTTCCTTAGAAGAAAATGGGAGCCATCAGAGACTTTTGAGCAGAGAAATAACCTCTGTATTTTTATCCGCTGACAGTGCCTGGAAATTTCCAAAGAGACAGACAGCTGAACCATAATTTGTAAGATACCTCGAAGTAAAACTACCAATCCTCTGAGACAAAGAGAACAGGAAAACTATATTACCATAAGGACACCTCAGTGTAGGAACAGACATGATATGTATCCTGTGGCTGCCAGGATTCCTAGATGAACAAAGAGGATGGTGTCCTACCCTACAATGACCTTGTCCTAACAGAGATATGGGCTTAGGCTGCAAGATTTGCCCTGAGGCAAGCAATAGAGACAATTTCGGTCAGGTCTCAGGAAGTACCGCCTAATTTATTGGAAAGGAATATCTTTAAATTGTGATTTGAATATACTTTGTAGAAACTACAGAAAGGACAAATACCCAATAAGGAAAAATAGAAATTCTTTCATTTTTTGATACATATATGTGTGTATATATTTCCAGTTTTTTATGTAAGACTTTTTTTTTTACATTTGTTTTTAAAACTTTGACTTCCAGATTCTCTCCCTTCCTCTCTTCCTCCCTTGCCCCTATTGAGAAGACAGATGTGAAGTTATGCAAAACATTTCCATAAAAGTCATGTAGCAAAAGAAAAGATTCCCCTCCCCCCTCAAAAAAAAAACCTTAAGAAAAAAACTTTTTAAAATTTGCTTTAAGTTGTTGGCAAGATCAGGGTGGTAGACTAATCTTATTCCATCCTCTAACCCTCTATATTTTTTTTTGGCAAATCTAGTTTTTGCAAGTTTCAAATTCCAATTTTTTCTTTAGTCTCTATCATCGATTGAGATTTGGAAAGCAGAGATTATTGGAGAAGGAATTATTTTTAGTTTTGCTATATGCTCATATATAACTTTACTTGTATTATTTTACAGGTTTAACAAACCAAGTGTCTTTTGACAAACCAATTATCTTGTGAATGAGACTGATCAACAAAAAGCAGTAGATTTCCCAGAGTTGATGTGGGATGAGAGAATTCATGATTTTAATATTTCAGATTCAGAATATTGCTTTTCTTTCCCCTAAACTAAAATTCAAAGCTAGCTAGTAAGTGAATGTGACTAAAACTGCCCAGCTATCTTTATGATGTGAAAGAGAGTAGTCTATGAGTTTATAGATGAATGGTCTCTGTTGAGATCAAGAATTCTTCCTTTGATAAAATCATGTGCAAGAGAACCCTCTGAATTTAACTAGTGGTTTAAGGTTTGAGATTTGAAGATGGAGCCATCTGGTGACCAATATGCATACTACACTCTTTTCTGTGGATTTGCTGAAAGCAGAACCTTGAGGTGGGCTATAGCTACAAATAATGTAATGTAGAATAAGATATATGTTGGAACCAGCTCATATCAACTGGCCAGAGCGAATCTCTAAATCTTCAGCATGAACATTTACTCCTCCAAAATCGATGAATTAGGCCTTAATTTACTCTAGACTTAAGAAAATGATGGAAAAAAGTTAATAATGCAGATTAAATTTACAAGTATGTTGTATTTATTAGAGATCTGGTTACTAAATAATTTTAGTTCTCAAAAGAAAAGAAGCAAGCTATTAATAGCCATGTGGGAAAATGCTTCAAAATGCTAACAAAAGAAGTTAAAATTGAAACAACTCTGAGATTCTTCCTCATCTCCATCAAATTGACAAAAAATGATTTGATTTTTAAAAAGGAAAATAATTATTAGCAGGACTTCGGAATGATAATCATATTAATGTATGTAATTCATAGTGGAACTATGAAGTAGTTTAAATTTTCTGGAAAGCAACTTGTAATTATAACAAAAATTCACTGAAATATGCATAACCTCTGATTACCATTCCACTAATAAGATATACACCCTCAAAGAGATCAAAGGCAGACATAAATGATACCAATGTGCAAAAATATTTATTCCAACAATTTTTGTTGTAGCAAAGAAAGAGAAACAAAGTAAGTGTCCAGTAATTGGAAAAGTAGCTGAAGAAATTATGAGATGTGCTTTAAGAAGTGATAAAAGGACAGATTCAGATAAACTTAGGAAGATTTATATAAAGCAGAGTGAAGAGAATTAGGAGAATAATTTATACTAGAGAATACAGATTTTCAGGTTTGCCTCAATCTCTAGGAGGTCCTTGCCAGGGAAATAAACTTGGAAATGTAAGAAAAAAAATTCTCATAACTTAATCCTACTCACAAGAAGGACTATATGGATCCTCAGAGGCAACAAGCAATCCAGTGTGGTAGGAGAACCCATGAACTAATCCTTATGGGTGCCTTTGCTTTCTGTTCTCCCAAGCACACATAAGCACTAGGGTGGGGAATGTTGAGAGAGGAAAAATGAAAACAAGGGCAGAGAAAGCTGCAAGAGGGAAGAATTTGGCAGAGCTTCTACTATATACTAGTCTAATTTATATGAAAATGTGTTCATATGAATATCCTAATAAAGGTTAGACTTTTACTATCCAATAGTATCCCATTATATAAATATTCTTGAAAAACCTTTAACTGAATAGAAAATGAAATGAAACCATAGAAACCAAGAGACATATAAAAAAAGTAAATACACTTAAGTAAGTGGAAAGAACTAAATAAGAATATGACTTGGATAAATTCACCTATAAAGTGAAAAAGGACTCTCTGTGTTTCTGTTTTGTCATCTGTAAAATGATGTTTGGATGACATAATCTCAAAGTCCCCATTGAGCTTTGTTATTATAATTATATAATATTTGATTTGGGATTTTTTTGTTCTTTCTATTTACATTACTGTAGCCATCATTTGCATAATGTTCCTGATTTATATTTACTTCATTCTGCATTAGATCATGTATTTCCATGTTTTCTGAATTCTTCATGCTAATCATTCCTTATGTCACAGTATTTTTTTAAACATTTTTTTCACATACACAATTTGTTGAGTCATTTCTCAATTGATGGACATCTACTTTTTTCCCATTCCTTAGGTACCACAATAGTGCTACTCTGGATATATGGTGAGGGTAGGGAGAATCTATCTTTCTATCTTTGACTTCTTTGGGATACATATATAGATTGGGATCTTCACCATTACTAAGGAAGTCTTAGTTACTTTCTCAGGATAACATCTCATTGTTTCACAGATTATATGCAATTTTAAAACCAACAACATTTTAAAATGTGTTTGAATTCTTTTAGCCCTTCTAACATTATTATCTCAATTAGGTAATATAATTCCCAGTCTAAAATGAGATGAAGATATGAGATAATGATTAGCATCCATAAAAATGTAGATAGTCACATATAAATTTACTTGAAACAAGACATATATATATATATATATACTTGTCTATGTACATTTACACACATATATATAACAAATGTATATTTAGTTTTATACATATATGTATACAATGTATATAGTTGTTAGAAGAAAGGAGAATGGCTACTTTCTATCTTCCATTTATGGGTCTCAACTGCCTTCTCCATAAAATGAGGAACTAGAGTACTAGATAAATTCTGAAGATCCTCTTCAAATCTAATAATTTTATGTGTTGAACAGAGATCAATGTTACCCATGTGAATAGTTATCACCATCCAAACAGAAATACAAGGGGAAATCATAATGGGGAACTTAGAGCCACTTTTTCCCCTAGCCTTACCAAAATGGAGTGTTAGGAAAAGAAAAGTCTACATAGTTTACTTTCTCTATGGCATAAAATCTGAGTTATAAATGGGAAGATAGAAGCCAAATCTTCCAAGATTCTGACTTTTTCTAAATAATCTATGCATACTTCAAAACTTAGTTTGTAGTCTATTCTCCTCCATGAGAGCTCCATTAGCTACTGCAGCTATTATCAATATATTTTTTGACCTTGCTTTCCCCAATATCCTTTATTATGTACACCCTTCATTGGACATTTAAAACCTCATGACCTATATCTTGTAATTTAATTGGCTGTGGGACTTATGTCCTATGACATATTCAATCACTTATGTCCTGATATTTAGTTGGATATGAAATAATTCATTCAAGAAAAAATTGTTGATTTCTCTTTATGTTCTATGAAAAGCTATGCTGTAAGGGAAGCAGAGATGAAGATGACAAAGACTTTGCCTTCAAGGAGAATTCTGTGTTTGTGGTTAGGTGACTATGTCCAGCTGTTCCCTGGAATAAATATCATTAATTATCTTTCAGAACTCAGGCAAATAACTTAGCATCTCTGAATCTTTGTATTAAAGGACGGATTGAATTAGATGATTTCTAAGGTCTCTTCTAGCTCTAATTTTTTAATTTATTAACCAAATGATGAAAATGAAGGATGTAATAACAAATATGACAAAAGTAAAGGAAGACATAGGACTGTGAGGGTAGGGTTCCTTGGAAGAAATATTATATACTACACCTCTGAATGAACTGTGAATTGCTTGAAGGGAAAGGCTTTGCCTTACTCACCTCTGTATCTTTATTTTCCCCATAGCAAAGCCAACCCCACTGTAAAGTGAGAACTCAGTAAATGTTGAATAAATGAATGAAAACTCATTCCCTGGTCCCTGAATGATCCCTGAAGCTACTTTTATGGCAATATTTCAATCCTAATATGTTTAGACAATTTAGAATAATGCATGCAAAAAATGCATGCAAGAAAGCTGGTATCCCAATAGCAAAGATGACTACACCCTTTTTCCATCATATTCTTAAGACTAGACAAAAAACAAAAGAATAATTCAAGCCCTGATTTGTGGCTTGATGAGTTCTGAAGAGTAAATGATGGTCAAAGGATATGAAAAGTTAATTTTCAAATGATGAAATTAAAGCCATCTATAATCATGTAAAAATGCTTTAAATCATTATGGATTAGAGAAATACAAATTAAAATAACTCTGTGTTAGTACCTCACACTCCTCTAACAGGAAAAGATAATGATAAATGTTGGAGGGGATGTGGGAAAATTTGGACACTAATGCATTTTTGGTGAAGTTGTGACAATGATTCAATCATTCTGGAGAGCAATTTGGAATTATGCTCAAAATGCACAGTTTGCACACCCTTAGACCAAGCAATACTAGTACTGGGTCTGTATCCCAAGGAAATCATAAAGGAGGAGAAAGGACCCAGATGTGCAAAAATGTTTGTAGCAGATCTTGTGGTAACAAAGAATTGGAAAATGAATAGATGCCCATCAATTGGAGAATGGCTTAATAAGTTGTGGTAATTGAAGGTAATGGAATGTTATTATTCTATAAAATGATGAACAAGATGTTTTTAGAAAGATCTAGAAAGATATACACAAATCAATGCTGAATAAAACAAGCGGAGCCAGGAATACATTGTACACAATAACAACAAGAATGTGTGATGATCAACTATGAAAGACTTGGTTCTTCTCAGTAGTTCAGTGATCCAAGGCAATCCTTGTAGACTTTGGACAGAAAATGCCATCCACGTACAGGAAAAAAACTATGGAGATTGAATGTAAGTCAGCACATGATGTATTCACCTCTTTTTTTCTATGTTTTTTTTTTCCTCTCCCATGTTTTTTTCCTTTTTGTTCTTGATTTTTCTCTCACAATATGATTCATAAAGCAATGTGTATTAAAAATAAATAAGTCAATTAAAATTTAATAATTAGCTTATAAGCTAATTTGATCTGGCTCTAGCACACTCTTGGAAAAAAAAAATCGATATCTCCCAGTGTGCCAATATCTTAGTGTGAACATACCTCTATAGCATTCATCTGACCCAGCATCCACATATATCATGATATTTCACTGGTCTCGTACCATGTCATTATGGTCCTATCTCTCCTGCCCATTGCCTAGTGAGAACATGACCTGGGCAGATTTCCCCTATGAACTTTACCAAACTGAATTTATTTAATTATAATTTAGTAGTTATAATTCTATGAAATCTTCCAAAGTTTGAGCAAATATGCAAAAAATATTTCTTATCAAAATCAATTGACACCAAAGTTGATGCAACAAATATTTAATGGTTTTTATCTGGAAATAATAAGCAACCTCTTTAACCTCTTTAACAACCTCTTTAAACCTCGTGAGCTCCCCTTTCAGGGATGTTGATGGGTGGTTTAGACCTTGAGGAAAGGAAAAGGTGGGATGAGAAAGAAAAAGTATACTCTGGAAAGTTATCCTGTGCTATATTCAAAAGCTATTTAGCAGGAATTACAGTGTTCAGTATCCACCAAAGCAGATGAAAGAAGAAACACTACTCAATTCCACAGAAATGGGGATGTGACCTTTTCATTTCCAGACATGTCTTCAATGTTCCACAGCCAGTCTTCACTCTGGTCTACTGCATGTTGACTCCTAACAGCAGAAAATTCTAGGGGAGGGTCAGAAGAGGACAAACAAGAAAGGTCATCTTTTCTTCACAAAAGGCATCTCTCTAATTTGGGGAGGTGGGACTAGGAAGAGACATCTTTCATGGAAATGACCTGAAACAATATCAACCTGAGCTTGATTCTTGAGCCCCATCTATAATTTCTAAATCATCTAAATTGATAGTTTATTTTCTAGAAGACACAGAAAAATTCCTTGTAAATTCTGTGTGTTGAGTGCATGCAAGAAAGCTGTGGCACATAACATTTCCACTCTTCCTGTTATTGTTTGCGTTTTCCTTCTCAGGTTGTTTTTTTTCATCTTTTTTTTTCTAGATCCAATTTCTCTTGTGCAGCAAGATAACTGTATGGACATGTATAGATATATTGGATTTAACATATACTTTAACATATTTAACATGTACTGGACTACCTGCCATCTAGGGGAGGGGTGGGGAGGAGAGGAAAAGTGGGAATAGAAGGTTTTACAAGGATTAGTGTTGAAAAATTAACCATGTGGAGTTGTGAAATAATCTGGCCATTCTGGAGAGCAATCTGGAACTATGCCCAAAAAGTTATCAAACTGTGCATACCCTTTGATCCAGCAGTGCTACTACTGGGCTTATATCCCAAGGAAATACTAAAGAAGGGAAAGGGACATGTATATGCCAAAATGTTTGTGGCAGCTCTTTTTGTTGTAGCTAGAAACTGGAAAATGAATGGATGTCCATCAATTGAAGAATGGTTGGGTAAATTATGGTATGTGAATGTTATGGAATATTATTGCTCTGTAAGGAGGAATACAGAGAGGCCTGGAGAGACTTACATGAACTGAAGCTGAGTGAAATGAATAGAACCAGAAGATCACTGTACACTTCAACAACAATGCTGTATGAAGATATATTATGATGGAAGTGGAAATCTTCAACATAAAGAAGATCCAACTCACTTCCCTTTGATCAATGATGGACAGAAACAACTACACCCAGAGAAGGAACACTGGGAAGTGAATGTAAATTGTTAGCACTACTGTCTATTTACCCAGGTTACTTATGCCTTCAGAATCCAATACTTAACATGCAACAAGAAAAGTGGATTTACACACATATATTGTATCTAGGTTATACTGTAACACATGTAAAATGTATGGGATTGCCTGTCATCTAGGGGAGAGAGTAGAGGGAGGGGAAAACTTGGAAAAATGAATACAAGGGATAATGTTATAAAAAAAATTACTCATGCATATATACTGTCAAAAAATTTTATTAATTATAAAATTAATAAAAAAAGAAAAATTAACCATGCATATATCTTGTAAATAAAAAGCTTTAATAATAATAAAAAGAACACTATGGCTACCTTGTGCTACTCTTCTGCCCCATGTTATATTTCCTATCAGCCAAAGAAGATATTTCCAAAGCTTCAGGAAATGCCAGATCCTTTCTCATTGCTTCTCACTGAAGAACAGACAGAGGATTCTACTGAGGAAGGATAAACAGCAAATGGAGATCTCTACCATCATCACCATTGCAGCAAGTTTGCCCTTAGTTTGGAACAGAAAGAAGCACTTCATTCATCTCGTGAGTTGGAGCAAACTGTTCTTAAAGAGGGGATCTTAGAGGTCATATAATTCAATCTTTTCATAACACAGAGATGAATAATGACAGCTAGTATTTATAGAGCACTTGCCAGGTACCAGGCACTGTGCTGAGTGCTTTACAATGATCTCATTTGAAACTCACAACAACTCTGAAGGGGAGGTGCTATTGTTATAGCCATTTTACAGATTAGGAAACTGAGGCAAACAGAAGTTAATTGACTTCCCCAGGAGCAGTAAAATGTCTGAGGCCTGATTTGAAATCAAGCCTTCTGACTCTAGGCCCAGCACTCCATTCATTATGTCAGGTAATTGCCTATAAAGAGATGTGAACTGGGGCCTAGGGAAGGGGAAAATTTTTTCTCATCCTCAAAAAACAGGTTAATAATAGAGTTGGGATTTGAACCTAGAGTTTCTAGCTTCTAAAACACTTAGTCCTCTTCTTTTCATACAAAGTGAAACACATAAGTAAAACATTCTTTTTCTCTCCTTTTGAATTATTTTGGTAGGAAAACCTAAATTATATTATACATTTTGTGCCTTTTGTGACTAAGGAATGTGATTTAACTTCTTTATTAATGAGCTTAGACTTTTTAAAATTTAATTTTTTATTAAAGCTTTTTATTTTTCAAAGCATATGCATGGATAATTCTGAGACATTAACCCTTGCAAAATCTTGTGTTCCAATTTTCCCTCTACTTTCCCTATCCCCTCCCCTAGATGGCAAGTAGTCCAATATAAGTTAAACATGGTAGAAATATATGTTAAATTCCAATATATGCATATATATTTACACATTTTCTTGCTACACAAGAAAAATCAAATCAAACTGGAAAAAATGAGAAAAAAAATAAAATTCAGAGGTAGACTTTTGATTTTTAAAATAAGTTCTATATTCATAATGATACTGTCTTTTCCCCAACTATAAGCTGTTGTTTCTTATTCTTTCACTCCTTATAATTTTTTTTCTTCCTAATGTCCTATATGCTGGAAGATTAAATTAGAGTCTAACTCATTAGAATTATATAAAAATTAAGAGTGAATTTTCTAGGATTGAGTACCTGAGAAGTAGCTTAAAATTATAAACTTTATCCCATTTATTATAGAGACTCTGAGGCTATTTTTGTTTGCTTCCTGAGTCTCATATTGACACTAGGTACCCAGACTTCTGCAAATGACTTTCAAATGATCCAGTCTTTAATGTGTTTTTATTGCCTCTCTCCATTGATGTTTGCAAAATAAAAAATTGAGCAGTATTTGGTGAGGTCCCTTTTGGAATGTTAGATATAGAAATTTCCATTTATAAGGCATGACTTTCTCCATCCATCTTGAATCTTACTCTCCTTGTGCAAGTATACAGGATTCCTGTCTTGAAACCATCTTTAGGAGAGCTATAAGGCCACTCTCTCCTTTACTCCCTGAATCTCCAAATCAGTTTTGGAAACTTGGACTAGTTCACAAGTTCTATCTAGTCTAGTTTCCTGGTTTGGGGGGGAAGTATATGTGGGGAGGAGGGAGCTAGGATCAATTTATCTTGTTTTATATACACCTGCCAGGGTCAACGCAGATGCAGCATTTGTTAGTGACTGGCAGACAGCCCTGGAGCTGTATATAATGGAAACTCATTCATTCTTACCCATTACCAATCATTTTTCTCTACTCCCACTCTCATAATGAAATCTGAGCTTAATCCTCCATCAAAGAAATTCTTCTACCCCCCTCCCACATCCATGAAAAGTCACTCCCAACCAAAGTAACAGGTAATCTCAACCATCCTATCACCACATACTTCTCCTTGGAGCAGGGCTTCTCACTGACCTTATAAGGCTGTAAAACAAGATCGTAGAAATAAATATCTTTTGGCAGAGGGAGGGGTAAGCCTGTCTGAAACTTCTCTAGATGGAGAGAGGAGAGAGAGAGAGAAAATCATTGTACAGGGAATCAAAATATTACCAAAAGCTCAAATTGTATTTTCCTGTCCCTTAGATTACTGAGGTTGCCTTTTGTCAGTTGGAGTTTGGAGGTAAATCTCAGAATTAAGGCAGTGCTGATTTGGGAAGGAACCCTACTAGATGCTTTGACTTTGCATTAGGCTGTTTCCCATTAGGCCAAGGTAAAGAGACTAAGTGCAAGATGATCCTGTGCCCAAGCTTGTCAGCCATTGGATCCACCATTGCCTTACACAAGACTGTGCAGAGCTTCATGTTTTTTCAAAGAACTTTCTCATCCAATATCATTTGATCCCTCAAAGCAGCCCTATGACAAAGATGGACCAGATTCTGATTTTCACTTTATAGAAGTGGAAACTGAGGCACACTGAAGGGACATGACTTGCTCAAGATTAGAGAGTACTATATTAAGGAGCTAGAATTGGGATTTTTGATTATGGTACCAGGACTTGCTATATATTATACATTGTTAAATTTCTTTATAAGCTTATTTATACTTTGATAAGCATTGATGGCAATTCCATCTTACCATTGACAGATGGTATCAAGAGAGTAGCTGTCAAGAAATTCAGGATTTTCTCTATTCTCATCACCTAGAAGGAATCAAGGAATACAAAGTGCCTTTTAACAGGAAAGGTTGAAAAATAATGAAAAATCATACAGAGAATTCTTAAAACTTCTACTGAAAAAATTCACACTTGGGGGAAAGTACTCATCTTTCGGTTTCTCTTCTCTATATAAAGAGCTCTCACAGAGCTCCACTAAAGTACAGGAAGTATGTAGGTGGGTATAAGGCAGCAGTTCTCCAACTTTTTGGTCTCACGATTTACACTCTTAAAATTTATTGATAACCTGAAAGAGCTTGGTTATATGGGTTATATTTACTGAAATTCATCACATTAGAATTTAAAGCTCATAATTAAAAATATTAATCCACTTAAAAATAACAAACCTACCATATATTTTTAGAAATAAGATATATCAATGAAAATAACTATATATTCTCCACCAAAATGAGAAAAGTGCTATTGTTTTTACCTATTGTCACAAATCTCTTTGGTATACAGCTTAATAGGAGGTAAATGGATTTTTATGTCTGCTTATGCATTCGCTCTATTATGAAAAGTATTTTGTTTGAAATATATGAAGAATATCTATCTATCAACTAGGTGGTGCAGTGAATAGAGCACCAGCCCTGAAGTCAGGAGGATCTGAATTCAAATCTGGCCTTAAACACTTAACAATTCCTAGCTGTGTGACCCTGGACCAGTCACTTAACTCCAATTGCCTCAGCAAAAAAAAAAAAACTGCCTTCACACAGATGTATAGTTAGAACTGAGAGGCTTTAAGATAAGAGATAGAGTGATTGATCAATGGAATAAATTACATACACAATATACAGAAGTAAATAACCACAGTAACCTAGTTGGATAAATCCAAAGATCCAAGATATTTGGGCAAGAACTCACTATTCAACAAAAATGGCTGAGAAAACTGGGAAAGCAGTAGGAATCAGGTGTAAATCAACACCTCATATCATATACTAAGCTAAGGTCAAAATCATAATTAAGTTAGAGGATGATATGATAAACAAATTAGGGTTGCATGGAAAATTTTACCTGTCAGATCTATAGATAAGGGAAGCAGAATTCATGAACAAATAAGAGAGAGAAGGGATAAACAGGAAGTAAAATGGATAACCTTGATTATATTAAATGAAAACAGATTTGCAAAAATCAAACCAAAATAACCAAAATTAGAAGGAAAGGAGAAAGGAAAGGGGAAAACTGGAGGCAAATAATTTGATAGCAAGTTTCTCTGATAAATGCCCTATTTATCAAATATATAGAAAATGAAACCAAATTTATAAAATTTACAGCAATTATTTAATTGAGAAATAGTCAAAGGATGTGAACAGACAACTTTGAGAGGAATAAATCAAAGTTATCAATAGTCATGAAAAAGTACTTTAAGTCACTAATAATTAGAGAAATGCAAATGAAAACAACTCTGAGGTACCACTTTATACCTACTGACTTGACTAACATGGCAGAAAAGGAAAATGATAAATACTGAAGAGAATGTAGAAAATAGAGACACTAATACACTGTGTTTCACTAATCACTGTGAACTGGTCCAATCATTCTGGAGAACAATTTGCAACTATAAACATAAAACTATAAAACTGTGTATACCTTTGGACTCAGCAATACTGCTACCAGATCTGTATCCCAAAGAAATTAGAGAGAAAAAAACCCCAATATTGTAATGATAATTAACTATAAAAAGTTTAATTACTTTGATCAATACAATTATGCATGACAATTCCAAAGGACTTATGATAAAAAAAAAAAAGTACTATCTAGCTCCAGAGAGAGAACTGATGAATCTGAGTTCAGAATGAACCATATTCTTCTTCACTTTTTTTTTATTTGTTTTTTTCAACATGGCTAATGGGGAAATACATTTGCATAATATATGTTGTATTTCTTGTCTTCTTAATGGGCAGGGAAGGAGGGAGAGAATTTGGAGTTGAGAATAAATTTTTTTCTAAATTTAAAAAAAATCAATTGATAAATATTTTACAAAAATTTTAAAATACTATAGAACATAAATAATGACAAAAGAAAGAAATATTATTTAATTGATAATTATTTCTCAATATTATTATGAAAATTGTTTTAACATTAACCCCTTAGAAAGATCTCTGGAGAGATGAAAATTAGGAGTGAAGGGCTCTGGGGACACTTCTCCCAATTTCTGTTGTTATTGTTGTTGTCATCCCTCTGTTTTCAGAGAGGACTAATGACATCAGGAGGAGAATGTTTGACTTATAAGTGAATTAGATTTAAGTGAAGCAGGGCAGTATAAAATTATCAGCCTCCTTCAAAGTCTTTAGAGCCTAATGGTGAGACATAGGTCAGGACAACTGGAGATGGCCCAGAATGCAGTGGGAGAACTTGGTCTTTTAAAACTCAAGTCTTTCCCAGGTCTCAGTTTGTCTGAGGTAATCTGTACAGTGATTAAAGACTAGTTAAGAATTAGGGCAAAAGATGACCTTCATAAAAGAATCAGTCAGGAAGAGTAAGACTCTCAGAGTTTCTGACTAGAACAAAATGATTTCTATTTACACTCATTCTGAGTCATCAAAACCCAAACAATGAGCAAAATAGGCTTGGGATGGTGTCTATTATTGACCAAACAGTGAAAGCAAGAATGGTTTTGTTTAAAAGGCTTGAATCCTAGAGCTATATTTTAAGAAATCATAAATGAAAATTACATAACACAAAAGAGTTAATTGCTGTGTAAATTAATGAAATTAAGAGAGAATGAAAGGGTTAGAGGAAAAGAGAGGGATCTATGGGGAGTTGGGGGGCAGTAGGGAGATTAGGTAAAGCAAGGTAATAGCAAGTTAATGGGTAGAAGTACATGGCTCTCTTCAACAATGAGATGATTCAAACCAGTTCCACTTGCTCAGTGATGAAGAGAGCCATCTACACCCAGAGAAAGGACAGTGAACCACAATACAGAATTCTTATTCTCTTTGTTGTTGTTTGCTTGCATTTTGTTTTCTTTTGCAGTTATTTTTCTTCCTTTTTGATCTGATTTTTCTTGTGCAGCAAGATAACTGTATAAATATGTATACATATATTGGATTTAACATATATTTTAACATATTTAATGTACTGGACCTACCTGCCATTTAGGGGAAGGGGGAAGGGGAATGAGGGGAAAATTTGGAACAGAAGGTTTTGCAAGGGTCACTGTTGAAAAATTACCCATACATATGCTTTGTAAATAAAAAAGCTTTAATTAAAAATATTTTTAAAAATAAAAAGTAAAAAAAATTAATTTAACTTAAAAATAAAAAAATAAAAAAGTAGAATTGGACAAATGGAAAGAGAAGTATAAAAATTCACTAAAGAAAAAACTCCTTAATAAGTAGAATAGGACAAATGGAAAAGGAATTGCAAAAGCTCAATGAAGAAAATAATTCCTTAAAAGTTAGAACTAATATGGAATATTATTGTTCTATGAGAAACAATCAGAAGGATAATTTCAGAAAGGCTTGGAGAGACTTACATGAAGTGATGCTAAGTAAAGTAGTACCAAGAGAACATTTTCCCAGCAACAAGGTTATGTGATGATCAACTGTGATAGAATTGGCTCTTTTCAACACTGAAGTGATTCAGGCCAATTCCAATAAACATGTAATGAAGAAAGCCTTCTGCATGCAGAAAGAAGACTATAGAGACTGAATGTATATCACAACATAGTTATTTTCACTATTTTTTGTTGTTCTTGTTGCTTGTTTGCTTGTTTTTTCTCATTTCCCCCCCTTTTTTAATCTATTTTTTTGTACATCATGATAAATGTGGAAAAATATAGAGAATTACATATGTCTAACATTTATTGAATTATTTGCTGTATAGGGGAGGGATATATGGAAGAGAGGGAAAAATTTGGAACATAAAGTTTTGCAAGGATGAATGCTGAAAATTGTCTTTGCATATATTATGAAAATAAGAAGTCATTATTAAAAAAAGTTAGAACTAAATAAGTGGAAGCTAATGACTTTATGAGACATCAAAAAACAAAATCAGAGAATGAAAAAATAGACAACAATGTAAAATATTTTATTGAGAAAAAAACTAACCTGGAAAAAAATTCGGAGAGATAATTTTAAGATTATTAGACTACTTGAAAGCCATGATCAAAAAAACCATCTTTCAATTAATTATAAAAAAAAAACTGCCCTGATATTCTATAACCAGGGAATAAAATAAAAATTGGAATAATCCACTGATCACACCCTGAAAGAGATCCCCAGATGAAAACTCTTAGAAATATTCCCAGATCAAGAAGGAAATATTGCAAGCAGCCAGGAAGAAACAATCCAAGTGTCATAGACCTCACAGTCAGGATAACACAATATTGAGTAATTGCTACATTAAAGGATCAGAGACTTGGAATATGATATTCCAGAAGGCAGATGAGCTCGGATTACAATCAAGAACCACCATTCCCTCCATTTTATTCCCCCACACACACCATTTATTCTATTCTCTTTCTTTTTTCACCCTATCCCTCCTCAAAAATATTTTGCTTCTACTACCCTCTTCTGATCTTCCCTCTTTTCTATCATTTGCCTCCCTTATATTATCCCCTTCCCCTTTCCTGAAAGATAAGATAAATTTCCACACCCAACTAAATATATATGTTATTTCCTCTTTGAGCCAATTCTGATGAGGTTAAGGTTCACTCACTCCCCCTTCACTCTCTCTTCTTCCCCTCTTCTGTAAAAGCTTTTTTGCTTCTTTTTATATGAGATAATTTACCCCACTCTATTTCTCTTTCCCTTTCTCCTAGTACATTCCTCCTTCACCTCTTAACTTTATTTTTTGAAGATATTATCTTTATTATCATTATATATTTATCAATTATCATATCATAATTATTATGAATTATCACATTCAACTAATACCTGTGCCCTGTGCGTGTGTGTGTGTGTGTGTGTGTGTGTGTGTGTGTGTGTGTGTAAACTCCTAATTATTCTAATAATGGGGAGGTTCTTTTAGGATACATATTATCTTATTATTATATGGAAAGATAAACAATACAATTAGCAGAAGTAGGTGAAAAGAATTTTGAAGGAAATTTCTCTGATAGGTCTCATTTCTCAAATAGTTAGAGAACTGAGTCAAATGTTTAAAAAGAGCCATTCCCCAGTTGGATAAATGATCATGAATAGTTTTCAATGGATTAATCAAAGTTATTTATAGACCTGTGAAAAATGCTTTAAATCATTATTGATTAGAGAAATGCAAGTTAAAACAATTCTGAGGTACTACCTCATACCTATTAGATTGGCCAGTAGAACAGAAAAGGAAATGACAAATAGTGGAGATGATATGAGGAAAATGATATTAAATATATTATTGATGGAATTTCGAACTGATTCAACCATTATGTAGAATAATTTGAAACTATGCCTAATGGGCCATAAAACCTTGCATACCCTTTGACCTACCACTACCACTAGTGTGTCTGTATCCCAAAAGCTTAAAAAGAAAAAGAAAAATGACAGGGGCAGCTACAGCTATGGATGTAGTGGATAGAGCACCAGCCCTGAAGTCAGGAGGACCTGAATTCAAATCTGACCTCAGACAGGTCAGATAATCCTAGCTGTGTAATCCTGGGCAAGTCACAACCTCAATTGTCTCAGAAAAAAAAAAGGAAAAGGACATATATATGCCAAAATATTTATAGCAGCTGTTTTCTGAGGACAAAGAATTGAAAACTGAGGGAATTCCCATCAATTGGGGATTGTCTAAAAATATTGTAGTATATGATTTATGATGGAATTCTATTATATTATAAGAAAGAATGAGCAGGATGCATTCAGAAAATCCTGGAAAGACTGCCATGAGTAAATACAAAGTGAAATGTATTGTGCACAAAGTAATAGCAATATTGTAGGATGATCAGCTGTGAATGACTTAGTTATTCTCAGCAGAACAATGATCCAAGAACTCTGAAGAAGTTATAAAGAAAAATTCTATACATCCCCAGAGAAAGGACTGACGGTGCCTGAATACAGATTGAGCATTTTTTTTTTTTTACTTTTTAAATTTTTCTTGATATTTTTGGTCTGTATTTTCTTTTACAACATGATTATTATGGAAATGTTGTGTGTGATTATACATGTGTAATATATATTGGATTGCTTGTCTTCTCAATGGTTTTTTTCATTTTTAGTACTCTATTAAAGCTTTTTATTTTCAAAGCATATACATAGATATTTCAAAATTCACCTTTGTTATTTTTTATAACTTTTGTTAATAATTTTCCCTCCCTTCCCTTCACATCCTCCCCTAAATAGCAAGTAATCCAATACATGTTAAACATATTCAGTGCTTCTCTATATATTTCTACAATTATGCTGCACAAGAAAAATTGATCAAAAAGAAAAAAATGAGAAATAAAACAAAAAGCAAGCAAACAATAACAAAAAAGTGAAAATACTATGTTGTGATCCACACTTAGTTCCAACAGTCCCCTCTATGGGAACAGATGGCTCTCTCCATTACAAGATCATTGGAACTGGTCTCAATCATCTCATTGTTGAAAAGAGCCATATCTATCAGAATTGATTATTGTAAATTCTTGTTGTTGCTGTGTATAATGTTCTCCTGGTTCTATTCATTTCACTTAGCATCAGCTCATGTAAGTCTCTCTAGGCCTTTCTAAAATCTTAAAGAACAATAATATTCCATAACATTCATATACCACAATTTAGTTAGCCATTCTCCAACTGATGGGCACCCACTCAGTTTCCAGTTCCTTGCCAGTATAAAGAGAAATGCTATAAACATTTTTGTACATATGGGTCCTTTACTTTTTTTATGATCTCCTTGGGATACAGCCCCGTAGTAACATTGCTGGATCAAAGAATATGCACTGTTTGATAGCCCTTTGGGCATAGTTCCAAATTGCTCTCCAAAATGGTTGGATCAGTTCACAACTCCACCAACAAAGCATTAGTATCTCGGATTTCCTACATCTCCTCCAACATTCATCATTATCTTTTCTTATCATCTTAGCCAATCTGAGAGATGTGTAGTGGTACCTCAGAATTGTCTTAATTTGCATTTTTCTGATCAATATAAGTTCAAGGTTTTAAAAACAATTGTTAAAAATGTTTTTATATGTAACTGGAAAATATTAAAGAAATAAAAATATGCTAGGAGTTTTTTTTTTTAAGAGAGAGATGGGGGCAGCTAGGTGGCAAAGTGGATAGAGCACCACACCTGGAGTCAGGAGGACCCGAGTTCAATTATGAAATCAGACACTTAACACTTCCTGGCTGTGTGACCCTGGGCAAGTCACTTAACCCCAATTGCCTGGGGGCGGGGAGGGAGAGAGAGAACATAATATTGGGGTCATGTTACTTTGGAGACTATTGTCCCAGACCACCCCTGATCTAGATGGATTTCATTCAGAAATTTCTACTTATCTTAGAGCTAAATCACATCATATTTTCTTTGCTGCATGTGTCCCTTCTCCCTAACCAGATTATCAGCTCCCTAAGAACAGTGACCATTTCCCTTCTTTCTCCTGTTTTCCTCATAGCATAGCCCAGAACAGGGATGAATTAGAGCCAAGACAAATAGAATGAATCACAGGGATTAAAAAAAAAAAACTTACATCAAACTGGCCAATTTCAGAGTGTTTCAGTTCCACAGCCAACCGACTATGCAAAGAAACAAAGAAGAGAGAGTTTTAACTCATAGGCTTATAGTGTTTGTGGGTCTTGGAAATGAGAAGATGCTCAAAAGATCTGGTAAAGGATGGGTGAGCAAGAAGGGTGGAGACATAGTGAGACTATCAAAGCAGCAGAGGATTTATGGGATGGTACTGGCACCAGAATAACTAGTGTGCAAAGAGAGAGCTTTCCCCTTGCCTACTTTTCTATCTGAATCCTATTCCATTTTTTGAGTGCCAGTTTCAGTTCTTTCGGGAAGCTTTCCAAGATTATCTTGACCTCTACTTCTGGACTCAGTCTTTGATCATTTTAAATAATAATAAGAATAGTGATAAAATGAATCCCAGAGTCAGTAACAAGAATAAAAGTCCTGCCTCTGAACCCTAAATTCGAGCTGACTCTGTGACCATGACCAAGTCGTTTAATCTTTCAGTGTCCTAGGAAACCCTAAAGGTCTAAAGAATTTCTTCCTCTGACAAAAGATAATAATAAAATTATTATAAATAATATATTTATTTTTATAATAATAAATAAATATTTATTGAAATAAAAATAATAAAAAGATAATAATAAAAAACATATTTGTGTAGCCCTTTAAAGTTTATAAAATACTTTCCCTATCATAATCCTTTGTTTTAGATAGCAAAGTATTTAAGGCAGCCACAGCATGAAAAAATAACATGATGCCACAGGATTGGCATTGTAAATATTGTTGTCAGGATTGGAAATTAGATCTCTTGTTTAAGATTACTGCACTTCTGGTTTTTATACCCATGTCTATTCCTATTAACATCGAGCCTGCTCCATCAAGGACTCTTACTGAAGCCTTATTGCATAATTGATTGGGCATCTGTAGGGGGACAACATCATTAGAAGGAAGAATGGTAGGAAAAGTAAGCTTTAGTCCTGGCTATTGTGTCTGACACCTAAGGCCATTTTTAGCCTATGCTTTCCTGGAGTAGCATTCCTTTCCACATTCAGTTAAATTCCTAAATGGAAGTATAAAATCGGCTTCTCTAGCATCCTTTTTGAAAAGTTTGATTCAATTTTTAAATAAAAAGTTGTGGGAGCGACAAATACATTAAATGGGGAGGACTGTGAGAATACTTGCTTTTCTCTCTTACATTTTCGAATGTATGGATCCAGTGATCCTGCCAGATGTCAGTCTCACAGTGGCTGAGACGTTAGTGGTCTGGAAAAAGAAAGGGAAACCCAGGGTTCATGTGAATCAGGGAATGGTGGCACAGAGAGCTGTTATGTTTGCCCTAGAAATGGAGCATGGAAAATCAAAGGGTGGAGATGCACCAATGAGTAAAACACAACTTAACATATTGGGCTATAATATCAGAACTGGACTTGGAGAGGCCCAATCCCCTTATTTCTACATAGTATAAAAAATAGAGAGCCAAGTGGGGGGAGCCTGGGGAAATTGGTCCAAGAACATATAGCTACTTATTGACAAGATTAGGAATAGAATTGAAGGAGCCAGGGGCCAAATTCATACATTTCAATGTTTTGTGCAATTTGTACCTGGGAATAAGAAGGAGCAACTTAGATTTGAATTTAGAAGTAGCCTACTAAGTGAGCATGTCACTCAACACCATGCCCAGAGACATAAAAATCACAGTTTCTGGGTATGGGAAGCTAAATTAGCAAGAGGAAATGTCACTTTTGTAAGAAGCATCTGATTAAATGTAAGGAAGAACTTACATAATTAATATATGCTATTAATAATAATTAAATACACCAAGAAGTTACCAAGTAATATTCTAAACAATTTCTGAACCTGGAGATTTCGAGAAAATGCATCAACGTTACATTAAATTAAAAAGGGTTTGTAAAGACAAAACCAATGCAGCCAAGTTTAAAAGGGAAACAGAAAGCTAGGAAACAAATTTTTATAACCAGTGTTTGTGTTAAAGACTTCATTTCTAAAATATATAAAGAACTGAGTCAAATTTATAAGAATACAAGTCAATTTCCCCAATAAATGGCCAAAGGATATGAACAGTTTTCAGATGAAGAAAGTAATTTTTACTCATATGAAAAAAAATGCACTAAGACACTATTGGTTAGCAAAAAGCAGATTAAGACAACTTTTAGGTATTGCCTTATACCTATAAGACTGACTAAGATGGCAGAAAAAGATGATAAATGTTGGAGGTAATGTGGGAAAATTGAAATATTATTAATTGTTAATGGAGTTCTGATCTTATCCAGCCATTCTGGAATACAATTAGAAACCATGTCCAAAGGGCTATAAAACTATGCATACCTTTTGATCCAGCAATGTCACTATTGGGTCTGTATCCCAAGGAGATCAAAAAAGAGGGGAAAGGAGCAACATATGCAAAAGTATTTATAGTAACTTTTTTTCTTTTTTGTGATGTCATGGAATTGAAAATTGAGTGGATGCTCATCAGTTGAGGAATGGCTGAGTAAGTGATAGTATAGAAATATAATGGAATATTATTGTTCTATTAGAAATCATGAGCAGGCTCATTTCAGAAAAGCCTGGAAAGACTTACACAGACTGATTCTGAATGAAGTGAGCAGAACCAGGAGAACATTGTACACAGAAACAGCAAGATTATGTAATAGTCAACTATAACAGACTTAGCTCTTATCAGTACTATAGTAATTAAAGACAATTTGATACACTTGGGATAGAAAATGTCATATGCATCCAGAGAAAGAATTTTGGAAACTGAATATTGATTGAAGCATACTATTTTACCCTTTTTGCTGTTTGCTTGCTTTTTTTCCTTGTGGTTTTCCCCTTTGCTCTGATTTTTCTTTCACAACATAACTAATGTAAAAATATGTTTTAAATGATTACACATGTATAACCTATACCAGATTGCTTGATGTCTTGGAGAAGGAGGAGGTAAAGGAGGGGAGAAGGGAGAAAAAATTTGGAATCAAAATCTAACAAAAATGAATGTTGAAAACTATCTTTATATGTAACTGCAAAAATAAAATACTATTGAAAAATTTTAAAAAGGAAAACAAATCAACTATCATATATTTTTAATAGTTTAGATAGAAAGAATTGGTGACTCAAGTCACCAACTTCTAGACTGATCATTAAGAATTGACTTCTGGGTAAAAATAGCAACACAACAGCAACAACAAAAACAAAAACAACAACAACAACAAAAGCTCAGGTTTTGTTCCCTTATCCCATTTGCTCTTCATAGAAAGGTTCTGCTTGATATGAATTAAAGCTCACTGAGATAAGGAACTATGCATGTTTTTTTGTTTGTTTGTTTGTTTTGTTTTTTGCTGAGACAATTCGGGTTAAGTGACTTGCCCAGGATCACACAGTTAGGAAGTGTTAAGTGTCTGAGACCCAATTTGAACTCAGGTCCTTCTTACTTCAGGGCTTAATTGCTCATTTGTAAAATTATGGGGTTAGACTGAGACATTTGTTTCAATTATAGATTCTATGGTTTTATACATGTTGGATTTATGATGCAATCCTTCCCAGATAGATCCAGACTGACCACACTAAGCCAGAAGACAGATTTGAGGAGATCACCAGGTAAAATGACGAAGAACTCCACATGTATCTTTAGTATAATTGTCACGTTCCCAGGACTGAAGATCAGGATCGGGAATGCAGCAGGAAATACTTGAAGCTCCATCTGCATATTGGGATAGTCTATAGCCAGCCTGGGAATCAGATTTTTGAGTAACTTGGTGCTCAGATGGATACCAAAGTCTGTGAGAATCTGTAGTAAGAGAAACACACTCAGAACCTAGATGGTTAGGGACCATGAGGATAAGACTATGGGAACAGGATTACTAAGGCAGGAATCATCACTGGATTCTGAGCATTGCTCTTGTGACCAGCGAAAGCAATAGTAAAATATGTAAGCTAGGTTCAGGCAAGGCCCTATTTTATAGAGGAAGAAGCTAAGACCTAGAATAGAAAAGGAATTTGCTCAGAGACACAAGATAAATTAATGGTAAGAGTCCAAATTATCACTAAAGGTTCTATCTCCACTAAATTGTTCTATCTCTTAGCTAATTCTCGTCTGGAGATACTTAGTCAAGTCCTAGTTCTTCCAGTAATTGTCTGGGTGAATGAACTTGGCCAAACCATTTCCCTTTTCTGGCCCTCAGTTTCCCTATCTTTAAAATAAGTGGGGTGGGATCAGTGTCAGTAAGATCTCTCTTACTTCTAGAGTTCTATGGATCCTATGACCTCTCATCTATCAAGGACTAGATTTGAATTTCAAATCATGCATCAAATTCACAAGGTTTGGCCACATAAACTAATGTCACATTTAGATAACTTTTCCCACATTTTTTACTTAAATTAAAAATTATTATCCTTCATGATTGATCTACCAACAGGATTTTATATCACAATCTTATTATTCTCCCATCCTTCTTTTGGAAAATGAAGCGATATGGAAAAAGCCTCTATTGTGGGTTTCAATTTTGAAGAGCTAGACTGAAGTTCCAGCTCTATCAATCAATAACTTTGGGGAATCCTTATTATCATCAAAATAGAGATGACTTAGGCAAGAATCTATGTTTCTAACTCTCAGTTTCCTCAACAATAAAAATGAAATGGTTAGACTGTGATTTCTAATTTATGGTAATTCATTCTGCTTGGTTTTGTGGCCATTCCTACCACTTATTAGATAAATCACTATAAGAAAATCTCTTTATAGTAAAATACTTCTAACTACTTACATTATCATCCATTTATTTTTTAAAAGAGCAAAATTGCATTATAGCAAGAACATTTGAACAGTTGCTGGAAGCTCATAGTAATAAGATCTGATATTCAGAAGTTCAGTATGCAATATTTTTAATATTAAGCTATTATTAATGTTATTAAAAGGCATAAACAGAAATAGGTTCCTTTGGGTTTCCCTTACCATGTCATCAGTGATGGAGAAGTTCATGAGACCAGCTTCTTGATAAACCCTGCTGCCTGAATTGAAGAGATAATCTGAGATTCCAAAATAAATCATGTGGCTGTTTTCCTGAGGAAGATTCAGGACTGGAGCATCAAAAGGAATAGGAGAACGGTGGATATTACTGAAGAATTCCCCCTGTGGATGGAGAGAAGCACCATGAGGCAAAACCAAACATTAAAAAAAGCCTCTCCCTTCTGCCTCTTTGGGATCAGGTTTCTGAAGTCTAAGGCTGAATCCCTACATTTGCAGACTTCTGAAGCTTTACTTGTGCATGGCAATGAAGTATAACTTGAGTAGAAGAGGCTATGTTGATCTTCCCTAGCTACATAATTTGTTAGTATGCAAAGGGGAAGAATAGTCTCTGAGGCAGGAATATTTCACCTTGAACATCACATCCAGATTCTGCCAGGTTATGTGGGGTGGCCCCAATAGACTGTAATCCAAACTGGAAATCTCATCAACCTTTACAGTGACTGCAAACCAAGAAAGAAGCAGAGTTAGGATCTAGTCCAGTTTCTTGAATAGACCAAATCTAATCCGTGGAGAGCTTCCCTGAGGGAAGCTTCTCTACTAGCCCTACCTGCGTCTCAGCTTGACTCCTGCTTGCATAAATTGTCAATATTCAGCAAATTCTCCATCCTACTCTGTGGGCTCTCTTCAGCAATTTTATAACTATCCTCTTTCTTTATTTTCCCAAATCCCTTCCATGTTTGTCCAGCCAGCAAGAAGAATGTTTGATTTTCCAGACGCAATTCAGAAGGACATTAGCCTTCCTTCTAAATCCATATGAGAAAAAGATGATATTGGCTACACTTATTGCAGGAAGCTCTGGGTGTTTGATTCTTCAGTCTTACCCACATCCTTCCCACTATAATCTCATAACAATTCCCCCTGACCTGCATATCCACAATCAGAATCAATTGCAAGATCCAAGAAAACAGCAAATAAAAAAGTAAAATCAGTGCTAAAAATTAAATAAAAGATTGTCTTCCAAAGATGATTACAGATGAGGGTTAGGAGTATTTATGACTGTATCATAATTTGCTATTGACTAGCCCCAGATGTGGCTAAAATTAAAAAAAAAGGAGTGGTTTGAAGATCTGGCATGATTGCATGCATTTTCCATACATATACCAAATTGGTTCCATACCTTGGAGTGTCTGGAGATAGGGCTGAAGGTAAGAGGCCATTGAACTTCTGACCAGCTTACATATCTGGAAAAATTAAATCAGAGGAGGATAATAAGATTTCTTCAGGCCTTCATTTTCCCTAGAGTTTTTAGTTCTGTTTTATTTTTATTGTGGGTTTTTGTTTCTGTTTATGCTTTTTTCCAGAATGGGACCCTAGCATAGAACTCATGTAGGACAGCCTGTTTCCCACCTGTTTCATTTTATAGCCCAAAGCTGCCTGGAAGAGTGATTTCAGAGAGCCATCCTGAGACTAAGTTATCTTATCTGGCTTTAATTCAGCATGCTATTTTTTAGTAGCATAGAGATCTGACAATTGAGTTACAGACCACTCAAATTCCCTGATTACAACCTCTCATTCTACACAGTCTGCCAATTGTCTTGGCAAAGATTAATATGCTGCATTGCAAATAACTTTGGCTTAGATTTAGAAGATTTGGATTTAATCCTAGATTAGATGTTCCCTTCAATTAGTTATGTGATCTCTGAGTGTCTGTCTGTATCTCTCTCTCTCTCTCTCTCTCTCTCTCTCTCTCTCTCTCTCTCTGTCTCTGTCTCTGTCTCTGTCTCTGTCTCTGTCTCTCTCTCTCTCTCTCTCTCTCTCTCTCTCTCTCTCTCTCTCTCTGTCTCTCTCTCTCTCTCTCTCTCTGTCTCTCTCTCTCTCCCCCCCCTCTCTCTCCCACAATTGTGATTGTGACTTGCCTGGTGTCACATAACTAGTAAGTGATAAATGAATAAATCAGCTTTGAACTCAGGTCCTCCTGACTCCAGACCCAGTGCTCTATCCATTGTGCCATCTAGCTGCCCCAATCTTCCCATAAAATGGGCAAAACTATCAGTACCCTGCCCTCCTTCTACAGGTGTTTTTAAAGATTGGTACTTGATTCCTTTAAAGATTAGAAGTGAGTTTTAGTGGACAAAAAAACTAAAAGAAAAAACATCCCATGTCTAACCCTCTGAATATAAGCCTCTGTACATTCATTTTAAGTTACTGCTCAAATGACAGACAAATAAATGCTCAGTCATTGAACTTATAATCAAAGAATTCCCATCTCAATTAGACTGTCCAAAGTTTGAGTTTCAAAATATTGGAGAGACATGAGTGATTTTTATACCTGGGAATAGCATAATAGGAGAACTTCAGGGAGGGGCTATAGATCAGATGAGAAAGAACTATATATCATATATCATATATGAAAGGACCTGGATATTCAAATTCCTTATAGGAATCTCAGCTATTGGTAATATCCAGGCTTACAACTTTGGTGTCTTCTTCAATCCCTTCCTCTTACACAATTCACATACCCAGTTGTTTGCCAAATCTCAGAGTGTCTACCTTCATGATATCTCTTTTATATGTTTCTCTCTTTCTACTCACATAGTTGCCATCCTGGTGCAGACCCTCATCATCTCTTGCCTGGCTATTCCAATAGCCTTCTAATTGGTCTCCTTGTCTCAAAATCTTTGCCACTTAAATCTGTTAGGATTACTAAGTGAGAACTGAGGTTGTCTGGATAGTTACAAGGTGAGAACTCAGGTTGACTTGGTAGAAGGAGCAAGCCCATTGGCTGAAGTGGTTCTTCCCAGAAGCCCTTGCATTATCCCACGCCCATTCTCTGGGAGGATAAAGAGGACAGCAATCCAGGAAGAGGAGAGGACTCTGAATTGCATCAGGCTTGACGGGGCTCTCTGCAGGAAGGGAAGTCACTTCTTTGGACAAGAGTTAACAGCAACATTTGGAGTCTTCCTCTCTTCCTGGAGTGCTGTCCTCTTTATCATCCCAGAGAATGGGCGTGGAATAATGCAAGGGCTTCTGGGAAGAACCACTTCAGCCAATGGGCTTGCTCCTTCTATCAAGTCAACCTGAGTTCTCACCTTGTAATTGTCCAGAAAACCTGAGTTCTCACCTTGTAACTATCCAGACAACCTCAGTTCTCACTTAGTAATCCTAACATAAATCCACCTTCCATTCAGCTGCCAAGCTGCTTTTTTAAAGCACTAGTATAACCAAGTTACACCCCAACTCATCATGTCCTGTGTCTCCTTAATATTTCCAAGATTAATTACAAAATCTTCTCTTTGGCTTTTCAAACCTTTATGCTCAGCTTCTTCCTATATTTAGTTTTATTA
Organism: Sminthopsis crassicaudata; assembly: GCF_048593235.1. Classification (NCBI taxonomy): domain Eukaryota; kingdom Metazoa; phylum Chordata; class Mammalia; order Dasyuromorphia; family Dasyuridae; genus Sminthopsis; species Sminthopsis crassicaudata. The sequence goes on along the minus strand of NC_133618.1, from coordinate 449,952,977 downwards.
TTTTTTCATGTATTGTATGAACCAGTGACACTCACCTTCTTACTATTTCTTATGCAAGACACACTCTGTTCTATTTCCATTCACTAACTATTCACTATGTCTAGACTGCTCTCTTTAAACTCTGTCTCTTGGTTTACCTGTATTATGTCAAGAAAAGCTAAAACCCATTTTTCTCCAGGAGCTTTCCTGTTCTCTCTCCCCCCTTCAATGCTAGTGCCTTCTCTTTGAGATTCCCTTCCCTTATACTATATATATCTTGAGTACCATTTTTTGCATGTTGTCTCCCCAGTTGGAATGGAAGCTTCTTGAGAAAAGGGACTTCTGAGATGAGGCTTTTGTTTTTATTTGTCAGGCTTTTAGAAGTATTTGGTACAAAGTAAATCTTTAATAAATGCTTACTGATTGACTGGTTGATTCTAAATTGGTGATAATCCTGACTCAATCTGGGTTGAAGTTTACCTCTGTTATGTCTAAGGAGGAGGTGTTTGTTAATTGAGTTAATAATATAAACAAATCTCAAAAGAAGAATTACAACTATTGAAAATTATATAAAAATTCTAGGTATTTATCCCATGGGAATTATTGACAAAAAGAAAAGTCTCCTTATACACCAAAATATTTATAGAGGCCCTTTTTGTGGGTAGTGGAGAACTAGAAACAAAGTAAATGCTCATCAATCGAGGAAATTGCAAATAAATGTAATGCAACATTACTATGCTATATGAAATAACAAAAATGACAAGTATAGAGAAGTATAGATTTAAATGAAATGATACAGTGAAGTATTTTAGAACCAAGAAAACTATTTATAATGTATGTAATTACATTATGTAATTGGATGTAAATGGAAAGAATAACAACATTAAATTCTGAAAACAAATATTGCAAAATTATACCTTCTTCACTCCTTTACAAAAGAGATCCACAAGTATGCAACATTTCATATGAGGTGAGATTCTTTTCAATATATTGATTAGTTTTATAGAATAATTATTCTCTTCTTTCTTTTTTAGAAAAAAAAAGTTCTTTGTTTTAAAGGAAAAGGGATACATAGGGAAAATAAAATGATAAAAATAAAGTATCAATAAAATATGTTTAATAGGCTTGTCTTTATTAAAAATGTGACCAAGGCATTGTTGCCACCCACATTAATAGCCTTAGCCCTAGCCCCAGCTCCTGCCACTCTAGCCCACATCCTGAGTTATCATGAAGTTGGATTATTATTCTAGCCCAGAGACAGTCCTCAGATGATTGTCACATTAGTATTACATTTGGGGGGGGGGGTAGATAATTTGCTGTACTCTATAGGAAATGTCTATTTCAAAGATTAAATGAAGTAAAGATGATAATAAAATTAACAACTTGTGCAACTCATCCACCTCCCTCTCATACTATATCTAAAACTGGAGGATAGAAGCATGACATCCATATAGGGAGTAACTCAGTCTTAGACCCATAGGTAACTACAAGGGGAATGAGTAACACATGGTTTCCTATTTCTTGTTACTCATGCCTGCAACCCCTCACTCCCCAGGGGTAAATAAATCTTTCAAAGGATAGTATGAACAAAATTTTCTTGGAGAATCTTTAAGTCGATTTAGAGAACAAACTATTTTCAAGAATTTTATGAATATCATTTTAGGTAAGCACAGTTGATTAACTAATTAAAAGTAATACTAATTCATTCTTTCATTCATTCATTTACCTTTTCATCCAAAGCACTACTCAATCTGGACCCAATTTTATCCTGAAACAGGTTCAGCAGCCAGCTGGAAAGATAAACTTATAGGAGGTTAAGCCCAGCAAATGTTATGGCTCAACCTAAGAGGACCATTCATTTTTCACTTTTTTGGGAGTAATGTGAACTTTATTGTAAATATTATATTCATGGGATTAAGAATTTCTGGGTTTTGTTTACCTTCTCAATAAATTCACCCAGAGTTGAGATCAAGGGTCAAGCTCTAAAAAAATAAGGTAGCAGTCAGTCAGTCAATAAACATTTATTAAGTGCTTACTATGTACACTGTGGATGATATATATATATATATATATATATATATATATATATATATATATATATATATATATATATATATATATATATATACATACTTATGTCCCCATAAGAAACAAAATACTTGGATGAGTGGATCACAGGGTACACTTAATGGGAAGACAATTCTAGGCATTACAAAAAGGCACCTACCTAAGGTCTCCATAAATGTTGATCCCCACATGGCCAATATGGCTTCTACAGTGATCAATGGTGACCATGGGTTTTCCTGAATGATCACTGCCCAACCTCAGAGATACTGAAATGGAGATATGCCTAATATTTATATCAAAGGTTCCAAGAAGAGTGCTGGCAAAGAAAAAGAGAAGCGTTATGCTATTGGAGGGCTACTCAAGGCCCAGCCTATCTGAAACTGAGCCTAATACTCCTAAATAACTTAGAATTTCTATCATGATTGTCACTTCTTTAAACAACAAAAATAGGAATGTTGAACACTACAATTGAAAGCCATATACTTGGAAGACTTTCCTATAACTCTATCAAATCAAAACAGCAACAGGAATTAATTGATCATCCCTCAACATAGACTAGCTCATGGGAGATCTTGGCAATTGAAGTCCACCTATATAAAATACTGGCCTTTTATGTAGCAGAGTAAGTGGCCACCTGCTTATGATGTGAGTGAAGCCTCAAGAACTTCCTCTTCCCCCCAATTCCCATATAAACTGCAACATGTTATAGTGACTGATTCTAACCTTTCACTCCTTTGGGTTATTCTTATTCACCTCTACTGCATTTGCACAGGACTATTCCTAATATTTTCTCTTCAAGTCACCCTTCCCTTCTTAATTTCAGTTAATAACTTATCTCCTACTTAATTGAAAAGGCCAAGGCAATACAATTGTATTATAGGATCATGGAATATTAATACCATAGAGCGTTTATAGGTTGTATAGTCTAGCCCTGAGCCACAAGGAAGGAAGGAAGCCTGAGTTAAAGTGTGAGTTCAGACTTTAAATTTCCTCCTCTCTCTGGCCCTTGGATTCTTAGCTCTAAAAGCAGTGAATTGTATTAGATGGTGTCTAAAATCACTTTGCTTCTGAAGTTTTGTTTTCTAAAGTTTCTTCTATTTCATAAATTTATATTCAATGCCTAAGGGTTTTTGCTGTTCTAGAGCTGTGGATTCTATGTTTTAAGATTCCTTCTATCAAGTACATGTTCTCTGTTGAAAGGTCTCTCTTAGTCCAAACAATTTATGGATTGTTTATATCCAGCTCTATTCTTTTTTCGTCCTTTCAGTTTTAAATAGTGTATGTCCTGTCTTCTAAGATTCCTTTCACACTGACTATGACACAGTAGTATTCTTTGATTTAGTGTCAAGGACAGAATTAGTTTCTGTTGTAAGAAAAGGAAAGCCTTATAGATATGGCAAATCACTCAGAGTTCTGACTAAAGTTCAACTTACATGAACAACTTTTCTAGTTTCCAGTGTCCTCTAATCAAGATAGTAGAATTAGAGATGGAGGCTTTGACACCTTCCCCAGGAAGCAGGTCCAAGTAGGAGTCACCAAGGTGAATTTCCTTGTTTATGAGCCTGATAAAGAAAGACACAGTTAAAACCAGGTCAGAGAGGCCTTCTCCTTCTCCTTCTCTATCTCCTCCTCTTCCTTTTCTTCCTCTTCTTCCTTCTCCTTCTTTTCTTCTCCTCTTCCTTCTCCTCCTTCTCCTCTTCTTCCTTCTTCACTATCACCCCACCACCACCATCACTACTACTACTATTAATAATAATAATAATAATAACAACTATCCAACAGAAAGGAAAAAAGGGAGAAATGCATTGTTATTATCTGGTGGGGAATCGAGTCATAAAACACCCTAGAAAGACAAGAACGGAAAAGCTTCTATTTTGTGGATAAATACATGTGGAACCTCAAGAGAAGTTACATCTGGAGCATGGATATGGATTTAGGAAGTACATGCAGAGTGTGTCTGGGTCTTACCAGGAATTAGAGAAGTCTTGAGGTGTTTGGACTTGTAGCCTCTGGGACTGCACCAAAAAAAAAGTTCATATTTGTATGGAAAGTGCTATAAAGTATTTTACTTGCAGCATCTATGTGAAGTACTAATATCATTGTATTATTTCCACATTAAAAAAAAGAAGCTAAGGCTTATTTGGTGAAAAAACTTCAGCCACGATTACAATGATTTCCTAATTTTTAAAAGTCATCCACGTAGAATGACAATGATGGCTTCTGCCAAACCATCTCTATCACCTGATAAAGAGAGCATACTGAACTGAAGGAATTATTTATCTGTGAAACCAGAATGGAGGGATCTCTTCATATTCTTATATTCTTCCCTTAAAATACCACTTTCACAATTTGGAAATTGGTCTCTCAGGGAGAATGTGCCTATACATACTTTTAAAGTTCATTCTACAGACAACAAATTAATTTCTTGATAATTTTCTGGCTGTCACAGCAAAGTATGAATCTAACTTGTATTTTTTCCCCTCTGATCCCCTTTTTCTGTGAACATTAATATCCCAATCATTTCTTCGAGACTATCTTTAGGCTACCATAGCATCTTTTTAGGAGATAAAGCAAAAGTTTAATATATGTTTGCTTGAATGTATTGTAATTACCTGTAAAAACTATAGTTCACCTTTCCAAAAATTCCAACTTTATAGTCTCCATTGAAATCTTGCAGCTTCATATTTGATAGCTCTCTTTGCAAAATGACCATTCCATGATAGTTGGCTGAAGTAACAGAGAAAGGAAATGGGATCTGACTCTTTCTGTGAGATCATCAATTTATTCAACAAAATTGTTATTAAACATCTAATAGAACCATAAAATGTCAGAACTAAAAGGAATTATTTAACATGAATTTTAAAAGCTATTCCACATGACATGGAGTGTTAGAACTAGAAATGATTTGGCAATATAAAATATGTAATATCTTACCTGGAAAGGACCTTGGAAAATAGGAAATAGAAGTCAAAATCAGAAAAGATTATCCAATCTACTTTGCATACCAATTTAGTGATGGAGGTAAGAATAGACTTTAGGTCTCTTTACCTAAGTACAGTATGTTACATTGATTTCATAAATCTTAAAGCATTATGGAAATGTTTGTGGTTGCAATTCTTCTCTGAAAGATAGATATGAGAAACACTTCAGAGATATGAGATGTCAAGAATACCAGATAATCTGGGAGAAGAAAAGAAACAGGAGAAGGCAAAATGACTGGAGCAGAATAAAAAGAAGAAAATTGTGATTGGAAGAGTTTGGATCATTGAAAATAGTCAGAGGTCGAATTAGAGAAAGAAAATTTGAGAACTTGAGGAATATTTGAAGAATCCTAACCTAAAGATGCAGATTTTAGTCCAGTTTCTACTTCTGAATTGAAAGAGGCAGGATAAAGAACAATTTAGGAAAATATCAAAGGATTAAGGGGGATCAAGGAGGATTGGGGAGTTGAACAGGAAGAATTACTCAAGAAAAGTAAATAGAAGGTAATTGGCATGATGAAGAAATGTCCAGAAGATAAGGTAAATAAAAAAATTGAAGGGTGAAGCTTATGGATACAGTATATTGGTGCAAAGAGAAACTTGGTGAGAACAGCAAAAGTTGATGCAAGTCTGAAAGAGAAGTGGATATGATTGACTGTGAAGACAATATTTAAAAGGGTTGGTCAAGTTATTAAGAAATGATAACTTGATGTCAAATTTTAATGAGGTGCTTGATAAGGTCAAGGTATAAACACCCACAAGTAGTTCCAAGACACATCTAAAAATCTCACCCAGCATGGAGATAATAGAAACGATGCAGGGACTCTTATCGAAAGTACCATGTTTATGTTTCTGTCATAGCTACCTTAATTCTCTATTATCTCTATAAGCTGAGCTTTCTCTTGAAAGGAGTGGTGGAACTCAAAGCACCCTTTTACACATTTCAGATTAATAGGAAGAATGAAATGGTACTAAAGGAAGTAGAAATAATGCTTTAAAGAAAGAGATCTATGATAGAGGAGGGGAAAGTTCCCTTGCTAGACCAATAAAAAGTGTACAATCTTAACACAAAGGAGAAAGGCAAGGAAAGGGACCTCTGAAACTGATATGAAACTTCTAAAGATGAGAGAGGTGACTGCTCTGAGAAAGAAGTTGTTTATCTTCCTGAGAATGGTATGGTAGAAGTATAGAAACTATCTCATGAGTAACCATCCAACAAAGAGAAGAAGAGAGTAATAGTCATTAGCAATTCCTTGATTAGAAGTAATGAAACAGCAAGATAACTAGATAACACATGAGAGTTGTCTTGTCTTCCCAGGGTAGGTATCCATGACATAACAGAGAACCTTCCAAGAATTATCAAATCAAATAACAACTACTCACATCTGGTGATACATATGGGCACAAATGAACCTTTGAGAATAAACCTACAAAATATCACCAACAACATTGGCCAAGGAGTTAAGAACTATGAGGACAGAGCTTGTGTTTTCTTCACTGTTGCCTAGTAAAGAAAAGGGATAAAGGGAAGAAAAATTAATTTCGGAAGTAAACAGGTTGCTTAAGAAAATGTAATCTGAGAATAATGTTTGGATTTCTGGACCAGATTTGTGAGTTAACAAATACTTACTTTGTTCCACACATTTTGCTTAAGTATTAGGGATGCAAAGAAAGGAAAGAATTCAGTCTCTTATATTCTAACAGGGGAGAGAATATGTAAACAATTGGGTAGGTACAAGATATGTACAAAATGGAAAGTGCTCACTGGGTTGATATTAGCAGCAGATAGGAGGACTGACAAAGACATCAAAGATGAGATGAGTTTTGAGACAAGACTTAAAGGAAATGAAGGAGGCTAAGAAGTGGGTCAGAGGCAAAACATTCCAGGCATGGGAGACAGCCAATGAAAAGGCACAGAGATGACAAATGAAGTATCATATTTGAAGAATGGCATGTAGATCATTGTTTATAATACAGAACACATGGAAAAGAGTAAATTATAAAAAGCCTGGAAAAGTTAGAAGACGTCAGATTTTGAAGCATTTTAAATGTTAAGCAGAAGACATTATGTTTTGTTTTAGATATAATTGAGAGCCATTGTGACTCATTGAGCAGGTAAGTGACTTCTTCAAATCAATGCTTTTTAAATAATTGCCCTAGTAGGCAGCTAGATGGCATGATGGATAGATAGAGCACCAGTTCTATCCTGAAGTCAGGAGGACCTGAGTTCAAATATGACCTCAGACACTTAACACTTACTAGCAGGGTGACCCTAGACAAGTCACTTAAGCACAATTGCTTTATTCCCCAAAACAATCAGATAAATAAGTGCCTTAGCAGATAAGTGGAAGATGGTTTGGAATGGAGAAAGACTTGAGGCAGGGAGAACAGATTGAAGGCTACTGCAATACTGCAAGAGAAAAGTAAGAAGATTTTGAACTAGGAGTGGTGGCTATAAGAGTATCAAGAGAGAATTGTATAAAAGCGATGTTATGAAGGTAAGATCAGTATGAAATGGAAACTGAATGTGTGGGGTGAGTGATAGTGAGCAATTGAGGGTGACGCCCAAAGTATTGAGGGCTAGCAATGCCCTTGAAGGGAACCATCTGTATAGAAATAATTAAGCTAGTAGATGAGAACACTATAGATATAATTTATCTGAATTTGAACAAAGCTTTTGGTAAAGTATTTCATGGAGAGAAGATGGAGAGAGATAGCTTAGAGAATAATATAATCAAATGGATTGAGGACTGGTTAGATGACCTGATTCAAAGAACAATTGTTAATATTTTCTCGTAAATATGGGAGAACATTTCCAGGGGAGGAACATGAAGATCCTTACTAGACTTTGTACTATCTAACTTTCTTATTCATGACTTGTATTAAGGCGTACGTGATATGTTCATTAAATGTATAAATAATGACAAGCTGAGAGACAGCTAAAACAAAAGTGATATAATCAGCATCCCTCCAATAATCTTGACAGGTTATATCAATAGTCTGGGTCTAATTAAATGAAATTTATCAAAATATTTTGGAGATATCTTATTTCTCAGAGCTAAGACCCTGCAAGCAGACCTAAGCTGCCCACTGCAGTTTTTTATGTATGTAAGCCTGCCCTCTTAGCTGAATATATTTCCACTTGCAAGCACTTTCCTCACTTTGGAATTAATTAAACTTCTATTTGTCCTGAATCTTTTGTCTCTAGCCTGCTCTATCCAGCTCTAGCCATTCCCAGGTTAGAGGCTGGTTCCAGTACAGTTGACAAATCTAATTGGAATCAATATGAAGTCTTGCAATGGAGGGGGAGAAAGCTTCAAAAGTAGATGAGGGAGACATGTTCAGACAGTAATTGTTTTTCAAACAGATTTAGGGCGTTGGTGGACTGCAATCTCAAAACATTTTAGCAGATGAATATAGTAGCCAAACAGGCTAATGCACTCTTGAACCACTTTAAAATGGGAATAATCCCCGGATTAGGGAGATGATATTCACATCATACTCTACCATTTTCCAATGTTCTGGAATACTGTTTTCACTTCTAAATATCACTTTTTAAAAGAGCATCCAGATGACTATAATTGGGCTGGTGAAGATCTTTGAATGCCTAACATATGAGGATCAATTGAAGACATTTAGCTTGAAGAAAAGAGGAATCTGAGGGATCTGATGATTGTCTTTAACTATTTGAAAGCTTAACTTTTGGAGAGAAGATTAGACTTGATCTTTTTGTCCCTGGAGAGCAGAACATGAATAATAGGTGAAGCTGCAAAGAGGCCATCTTAGGCTTGAAGGGTGGGTGGGAGTGGGGGGTGGCAGCATGAGGATAGGGAACCTTCCTAACAATTAGCACTTCCTAACATGACATGGATTGATTATAGAAGTGATGGTTCTCCCTTCTTGGAGGTCTTTGAAAAGAGACTAGAAGACAATTTGTTGGATATTTTAGAATAGTGATTCGGTTTTTGTGTGAATAGAATAGATGACTGCTGGGATGACTTCCAGCTCCCAGATTCTAGGGCATGAGCAAAGTAGGTATGAAGGAAGAAAAGTCATTGTGTGTATGCAAAATCCAAGAGAGAGGACAGGAAAAATTGGCATAAATTTTTGAATGTTTGAGTCTTTTTGGACATTAAAGGATGTTAGGAGTGTTTGGTCAGGTAAATAAAATCCAATAAAATTTGTTACTTTATAAAGATGTCAATTGATAACTAATGCATTACTTATGGAAAGTGAACAATTGAAAGTTAAAAATAGAAGACCTTGAGCAAAAGAATGTATTCTCTTACCATAATCCAGGCCCTTCTGAGTGATCCTGGCTACTAGTCCTGGGTTGGTGGTGGCAATCCCAGAGCTGAGGATCAGCAGCAGCAGAGATGCGAATGCCCAGATCTTGTCCATCATCCTCATCCCCAGTACATTCCTTGTGCAAAAGGAAATTGGATACTCTCTTTAATGTCTCTCTTGCCACTGTGTGTGTGTGTGTGTGTGTGTGTGTGTGTGTGTGTGTGTGTATAGGATGGTATTGTAGAAGTTGGTTGAGAAAAGAACATTTTATCTATCAATTTAAAATTACTGGTAACTTAGGAAAGAAGAGTTTCAGTAGACAGGCTGGGACAGAAACAAGAATTACTATATCAGAACCTTCAATTGTGTTTCAAAGCTAGAAAGGTTATTAAAACCAAGAACATGAAACATTTTTCTTAAAAGGGACCCTAGAACACAAACAATTTTGGAGTTGGAAGAAACTCTAGAACATATACTGGAAGTCACCTTAGAATACTCAAGACAGAAAGTTACAATAAGAAAGAACCATAAAACATGAATTGTCAAAATGAGTAAGGACCTTAAAACATAAAATATCAAAAATTTAAATGATCTTAGAACAAAGAAAGTAGAATTGTACATAACAGAGATTTTAGAAATGTTTGTGAAAATGAGCTGAATGGAATTGCAGAATCCCCAAAGTATAGGAGCATAGAAAAATAGGATTTCATTATTGAAAGGGAATTCAGCAGACACCTCTACAGTAAGAAATCTACTAAGCATACATGAAGGTTGATGAACAGACCTGACATGGAAACCTTCAATGACTACCCCTTCCCAAAGTAACTCACTCCACTCTTAGATAGATCTTATTGTTAGAAGGTTTTTCCGGACATCAAGTTTGAATTTGCTTTCCTTTTAATTTCTACTCATTATTCCTGGTTGTTCCTTAATGAGCTAAATAAAAGAAATTTGATCCCTCTTTCACATGGCAGCCCTTCAAATATTAGAAGTCATTATCTACCATTTCCATAGTCCTTGCTGTTGAGGGCGGTAGCCCCTTGGTATTCCTTGTTTGATCTCCAACTTCCTTTGGGACTTGGACCTTTGATGTAAGATCTGGTCAAACTAGTTTGGGTTATCTGAGGTGGCCAGGGTTTTACAGCTCCCCATTCTAATCTGCTCAGATAGACCAAATGCCATCAGGAAATTCCTTTTTGGGAAGAGACTTCTGTCTGTCCCCAAAAGATAACAAGAGAATCCTTATCTTATTTACATCACTCTCAGGAACCTCCTTACATCACTGCATCTGAATGATTGTGCTCTTGTATAAAAGAGAGAACTCAAAAATCTACTCTTTGCAAAATTGGCCTTGTACCATGCAGCCATTTTGCCTACCAGCTCTCCGGTGTTCCCATTCTAATCAATAAAGACTATGTTTCCATACAGCATTAAGTAGCAAATTCCTTTGCTGCTGACCCCACCCTTGGTTACTTTGGGGAAGGAAGGAGAGAGAGAAAAGGAACTGACCCATCTCGGTTTAGACCTCAGTTTACTCCTCATCACTTGCTACTGTACCATCCAATCCATCCACAACCCCCTTGGAAATTAGAATATAGAATACAAGATGTCAAAAGTGAAAGAGACCTTTCAACATAGATTATTAGATCTGAAATGGACACTAGAATATGAGATGGAAAGTTAGAGCTGTAAGAAGCCTTAGAATGTAGAAAAACCTATTAAAAGCCTTTTAGATCACCTTTTGTCTTATAGATATAGAAACCAAGGCTCACAGAATGTTGCTTAATATCATCAAATTTAAATAGTGAGCTATATGGAGCAAGAGGAGATATACAGCTGGGAGACCTGCATCTGGACTTTAAGTGATCTTAGGGAGTCATAAGAAAGTAGATAGTGAGGGTAGGAATTATGTCATATAATTCATTGTCATGAAAGTACTTACCAGACTGGAGGGTGGAGTTTTTGTAAGTACAAAACCATAAGTCTTGGTAGTAGATGCCTCCCAGATCCTAGTGATTCCTTCAAAAAAGAGAAGAGAAGGTTCTACCAGTTAACTTGAGCCTTTCATGAGTTGTTTCTGGCTTGAAGAGAAGGGTGGAGTTACTTAAACTTCAGAAGCTAGCCATGTGGAGTCTGTGGCATAGTTTGTCTATAACATGCAAATGCCCTAAAGGACAGAATTAGAAAATAATTTATTTTTACAAATTTATAGGTCCTCCCCTGCAATCTTGGTTGCACCTCAGGTCTCATAAAACAAACTTTCTTCAAAAGTGGTTGAAAGGTAAACTTCAGGTCAGACCAGGAAAGGAGCTAAAACATTTGATCTAATTAATATGGTTTTATCTGATTGAAAGAGCTTAAAACCAAAAAGGAGGAAAGGGGCCAGCTAAGAACAATAAGCCCTTATATTTCTATATTTTGTTTTTTTCTCTCTTAAAATTTATTAAAATTAATTTCTATTTTTTAATTATGAATTCCAAAATCTCTCGCTTCTATTCCCTTCCCTCACTGAGAAATTTAAATTTATTTAAAACTTAAATATGAAATTTTTAAAAAAGCAAAGTAGAAAAAGAAAGACAGAAAAAGGACCAAAAAATTGTCATGTGTCCAAAAGAACATCAGGGAGAATTCAAAATATATAACAATAAATTTTCATTTCAAGAAAGCATATTTAATAATAGAAGACATTATATTCATGACTATCCATCTTTTCTTTGCTTCCTTACAGGTAATTCATTTGTTCTCTGCTGTGTACTTTTTACTTTAATTCTTTTTTTCCCCTTCATTTTCCCTACCTCCCTCAAGCAGGCTAGAGTTACACACATACATATAAATATACATACATATGCAGATACATATATATAGACATGCATCTAAAACAATATTAATGTGGTTGACATATAATGTAGATTTTCTCTTGATTGCATCTTTGTTTGACTTTGAGATCAAGGATTACTGGTCCTACTTTTTTTCTAATAAATTCTATTCCTGATCATTGTTATTGTGTTTGTGTATATCTCTTATACTGTATCCCTGGTGAAAAATTTTAGAAACAAATGCAAAAAAATTGTTTTGACTATAACTGGCAGGAAAATATTAAATAAATTTCAAAAAAGAAACCCAGCAAGAAGGCCCCATCGCTGGAGAACATCAGTAGCTAAAACCACACTCAGGGGAAGCCAGTAGGGAGGTCCAACCCCCTAGTACAAGGAAGGAGGGAAGTCTATCTTCCAGAGAAAGCTATCATCTAAGCCCTGAAGCCCACTGAAAACCAGCAATAAGACCCAGAGCTCAAAAACAAAAAGCTTAGAACAATGCAGAGCTAGAACCCAACTCTCACATTAAAACACCAAGTCACCAAAAAAATCATAAAAAATGGGCAACCCCCCCAAAAAAAAAAGTAAAAGAAAGAGACAGAGACAGACACACAGAGAGGTTGAAATTTAGAAAATTACTTAGATGAAAACAATAGTGTTAAAATGCCTACAAAATGAAGACTCAGAGAAAAGTGTAATTTTGTATCAGACATAAAAAGAATTCCTGAAAAGGCTTAAAAATTATTTTAAAAAGCAAATTTGAGATGTAAAATAAAAAAGAAATAAAAGAACTGAGAGTAGTGCAACAGAATTATGAAAAAGAAAGTCAGTAGCATGGGGAAAGATATGCAAAAATTTACTGAGAAAAATAACTCCCTAAAATATAAAATTGGCCAAATGAAAAAGAAATTATAAGTGCTCACTGAAGAAAATAATTCTTTAAAAATTAAAATTGAATAAACAGAAACTAATAATTACATGTGATATCAGGATTCAATAAAACAAAATGAATGTTAAAACAAGAAGGCAGCAAAATTATGAACTTTCTCATTAGAAAAAAACTGATTTAGGAAATAAACTCAGAAGAGGACAACAAGAAAAATGCTGGACAGCATCTTTCAAGAAAATATCAAAAAAAAAAAAAAAAAAACAACTGCCCTGATATATTAGAACCAAAGGGCAAAATAGAAAATGATGGAATCTATTGATCACTACCTGAAAGAGATCCCAAAATGAAATCTCCCAGAGCTTTCATATAAAAGAAAAAAAATTAAAAGCAGCCAGAAAGAAAGAGTCAAAGTATCTTAAAATCACAGTGAAGACTGCATAAAGACTTCACTACAATCATCTAAAGAAGAGAATATCCTATAATACAGTATGTCAATTAAAACAATTCTGAAATTCCATCTCACTCTCATCTTGCTTTCCAGCTCTTGACAAAGAAAAGCTGAATCAGAAGTGCAAAATGGAAAGTGCAGATATACATAGTATATGTATCTGTTTTGAATGACTATTTTAACTTGTACAAGAGAAGGGTTCTTATTTTGTTAAATAACAGAAAAGATAGTGATAATGATAGAAATAAAGCAACAACAATGAAGAAATTTTAAAAGGCTCAGGAAAGAACAGGATGATTAAAGAAGAAACAAGTAGAAGCTATAGGGGAAGGGGGGATATTAGGGTTATGACTCTAAGGAGTATGAAGTCAACTAACCAGAAGTTGGGAAAGATAGATTTTTATGTTACTCTCCTTGAAATTGATGATCATGAAACTTATTTCTAACTCTAACTTGTCAATTTATTGTTGACAAACACTTCTCTATTTTGATCCCTCTCAACATTGTGCAAGAATCTTTCCTATTCTGCTTCAAGTAACTTAACCCTTCCTGAGACATTCATAGCAATAGTTGTGACACTAAAGAATAATCAGTCAATAAACATTTATTAAGTATCTCCTATGTGTCAGACACTATACTAAGTGTTTGCTTAACATACACTAAGGGACTGCTAAAACAAAGTCACTGTTTTCAAGGCAGTTCTCATGTTGATGGAGAAGCAACATATAAGTAACTATATACAAACAAAATATAGGATAAAGTGGAAATAATTAACAGAGGGAAGACACTAGAGTGAAGGGAATTTGGAAAAGCTTCCTGTGAAAATTAGGATTTTAGCTGGAACTTGAAAGAAGTCAGGGCATCCAGGAGTCAAAGATAATCCAGGGACAGTATTTTAGGTATGCTAGATAGCCAGTGAAGATGCCTAGAATTGAGAGATTGAGTATCTTGACTAACAGCAAGGAGATCAGTGTCCTGGAATTACAGAGTATGTTGGAGTAGAGGTGTAAGTTTTAAGGAGACTTCAAAGTGGAGGTGGTTATAAAGGTCTTTGTATAGTAAAAAGAGGATTTTATATTGAATCTTAGATATGATACAAAGCCACTAGAGTTTATTGAGGAGAAGGGGTAAGATGGTGCTTTAGGAAAATCACTTTGACAGATAAGTGAAGGGTAGACTAAGATGAGAAAAGGTTTTGACAGGCAGTCCAAATAGTAAGATATTGCAATAGTCCAGATATGATGCAATGAACACCTGAATGCCATTCAGAGGAGAGAAAGGCTTGAGTATGAGAAATGTCACAAAAGTAAAATTAGCAAACCTTGGAAATGGTTCAAATATGGGTAAGAACAGTAAGAAGAATTTTTAAAAGTGAGGAGTTAGAGTTTATAATAAAAGAAAATGGAATAGCAATGAAAATAATGGAGCAGAAACTAGTTCAGAAAAACATATCACCAGAATTAAAGAGGAAATGAGAAAATCAAAAAAAAGAAAAGAAAAGAACAATGAAATTAATCAATGAAACAGTTGATTTTCTAAAAAGCAACTAATAAAATTCTGTCATCTTATTATTGAGGATACTTCCTCTAATGTCACAGTTTAAAATCTATCTATGTCTTCTCAATCTATTCCACTATTGTCCAAATTTTCCTACTCACCCTGACCCTCACCCTCACAACTCTCTCAATATGTATACTTGACAGGAGATCATTGTTTGTCTTTCAACATTATGGAGTACCAGTTCAGCACCTGGATAGTTCCACTGTTATCTTCACTCTGACTAGTTTATCCTCTTTTTCCAGTCTTCTATCCTGTTTAAATTATACTTTACACTGCTTCTTGTGTGAATTTCCATATTGGTAATATAATGTGGTATAGTCAATTTATGAGCATAATACAGCTGATCCACAATTTTGTGGGTGACCCACAATTTTGATTTTCAAGCTTATACTCTACCATAATTCTAATCCTTAAAGTATCATTAGATGAATGGGTAGAAGGATAATTTCAGGAAAAATCTCTGAGCCATTGAAAGTGCTCTGCAATTTCCCAAGTGTCATTTACCATATTCTCTTCCTGCTATTAAACTCACTTGATGCTATTTCATTGTCTATGATCAGCGTCTGGACAAGAGAAATAATTGCTTAATGTCCATCAAACCTCAAGAAACCATAATTCATATTTAGGTAGTATTTTTAAAGTTTGCAAAATATTTGAGATACACATATTTCATTTAAATTTCATATACTATCAGTTTAATATCTGATAGTATCAGGTACTATCAGTACTAGTTTTCTAGTTTTGCTGATGAGGAAACTGAGGCTTAGAAAGGTTATATGGTGACACAGCAATTAAGTGTAATAGATGGGATCTGAACCCAGTTTCCCTAGTTCTAAATCCATTGTTGTATTTGTTTTATGATGCTGCCTCTCATTCACTTGGGTTTTCCTGTGAGGAATTAGGTTTAACTTTTTGAGCAGTCATAAATCTCATTTAGGACACTCTGAAATGCTCTGGGGATTCATGTGATCAGTTCAATATCATCTTAAAGCAGAAGTTTCTTACCTCACTAACCATAAGAAATGATTCCTTTATTTGAATTACACACTAGACTTCCTTCATAACAAGGCAAATACCTCTGACAATTCTTCTTTTATGCCTCACTTCAATCATAGGGTCAAAAAGTCATAGGATTATGTATTTGAGATGGCTCAATCAATCTATAATCAATAAACATTATTTATTATGTATCAGGTACTGTGCTAAGTGTTGAATGACCTTAGAGGTGATCAAGTCTAACTTCTTCATTTCACAGGTAAGAAATGTAGGCTTGGACAAGTTAAATGGTTTCCCTGTGTATTTCTCTCACAGTTAAAAAGAATCTGAGGCAGCATTCAAAATCATGTCCTCCAGATATAGTAGGACCTGAATCAAAGCCTCTCTATAACACTCAAAAATACTGAGTTTAATTTTGCTTCCTAGAACTAATCCATAAGCCTGGGTTTATATAAATAGCTCTATTTTATGTTTGATATAAACATCCACCCTTATGAACTTATTCTCAAGAATAAGAAGTTTGGGCAGCTATATGATTAGCCTGCCAACCATTAGCATAGAGCTAAGGTATGATCAATAATGTGAAATGAATTAATGAAACATTAATAGAATTGGGTACATCCCAGAACTGGTAAACTAGGGCTACTAGATTTTGCCAAAGCAGGCAAAATCTCTTCTGAAATAAAAAATGGCAGTTTCCTAATACCCTGAATACGAACTTCCTAGATCAGATAGCCAGTATGATGACAAGTATGGAACCAGGTCAAAGATGCTTCCCTGACCTCTAGGACACCAGTATGCTACTGTTCAAGCCAGACCTTGGGGCAGACACAGTAGTTTCTCTACCCTCCAGAAGGACTCTTGCCTTAGGGAATGGCTAAAATCTCTTTGCTAAATTGGTCCTAAGGTCAAAGGAATTTTCAAGTTACATCCAATTTCTTCCTTTTGCAGAAAATAGAACTGAAGCTCAGAAAGGGGAAGTATCTTGTCAAAAGATGAGGTGGTAGCAGAGTCAGGATTAGAACTAGCTTTCCTGAGTCTCAGTTTTGTGGGATTTCTATTTCCATTTTATCAAGTTGATTGATACAACACTGGGCTCAATCAGGAAATCAGAGTTCCTGGTCAGGATCTTCACAAAAGTCACTCTGTGAATATAGCTGGTTTTTATCTCTATAAAAGTAAAGTGCTTGCCTTTATTAGAAAGTATTCTTTATTGGGTTGATTATGGGAACTGAGGATGTTTAGACTGAAGAGGAGAAGACTTAGCCATGGATTTCAGAAAGAAGATGTCATGATAGCTATCCTTAAGCATTTGGAGAGTTACCATGTGGAAGAAGAATTAGCTAGGTGCTGCTTAGATCCAGAGAACAGAATTAAAAGCAATGGGTAGAAGTTAAAGGAAAGCTAAAAAAATTAAATTGACCCAAAACAAAGTTGTCCATAAGTCACAAGGCCATCTCAGGGAGTGGGGAGTTGCCCATCACTGACACACTTTAAGCAGAGTTTGGGTGACTACTCGTCAGAGATCATGTAGGGGAGATTCTCCTTATGGTAGAGGCAATCCTAAAAGCCTCCTAAAGCCCCTCCTTACTTAGAGAATTGGAAGTTCAATGAAATTAGATGAGTGTTTTTTTCCTTATCTCTGTGTCAGATCAATAATAGTCTTAACTTAGTTTACATGACTAGACTTTATGTACAACTATACAAAAGATCTGTTGTGGCTGTCAAGCAAATCCTTGGCTATTGAGGGACCTTGAATCTTCTTTTATTGCCAATTGCTAACCTTGCTAATAAATTTATCATGATTAGAACGTTGTGCCTTAGTTTCTCTTTATCGCAGATTTTTAAAAATAATGACAATACAAAAGTCCCCTCACCTCGAAAAAATAAAAAAATTTTAAAAAAAGGCAAGCTTTTAACAACCCTATAAAGGTTGAAATTAATTTAAAAAATGGTCAGCATGGGTACAATCTGAATGGGAGAGGGAGGAAATCCCCTCTTTTCCTATCTGCCCTAGACTCTGAAGAGCCTGTTTGGATTCTCCAAATTTATTTTTCCTCCTCTTTTTCTCCCATAGGCAATTCTGATCCTTACTGGGAATCTCAGGCACATTATAATGCATCAAGTCTAGGGAGGGCCTTGAAAGGGTTTGAGGAAACAAAAGTGGAGGAATATGATTGCCTAAGGCCTAAGAACCCGTATTCATTGTCAATCACAGGAGTGGATAACATTGCAGCACTTCTCCAGTTTAACTCACAATTGGTGGATCATCTGTCACCAAATAGTAGCTGCTTTTCATCAACAACTTCAAAAGGCCTGACTGCTCCCAGACCTTCCTCTGCTCACCCACAATCTCAGGATAGAGGGACTTGTTGAGTATTGAGTTCCTCATGCATTTTCATGCACCATTGACTTTGTCCTTCAAGGGACAATCTGTGGAGTCACACATAACTAAAAGGTGCAGCAGCCAGTCATCATCATCAGTGCCCTACATGATTACCAACCACTTTGTGTAGACCTGGCTCTGGTGTGCTTCTAAGACCAGGATTTTTAGCACCTCTAGAAAGCAGTGCAGGCTGCTCAGTGGAACTCTTGAGAAAGGATACTGAATAAATGCTCCTTAAGGCATGGGAATAGAAAGGAAAAGACCCCACTCACCCTTTGGTGACTGCTAAGAAGCCATCAGTACCCAAGACTTACTATCTTGAACTATCTTTCTAGAACAACAAGGAACTGTTTTGAACCTATTTAAGGAAGCAAGATCTAAGCAGCCAATTCCCATTCATCCTGGTTGAATCAGTGTTCCAAATACAGACTAGATTGATGCCCCAGTCTTGGAGACTATTGGACAGAGTAGAGCCCAAGATGAGGAAAATAAGTTTTTTTCCCTCGGGAAAGACAAGGGAAAACATTTTGAATAGACACTCCCCATCTCCAGCCTAATACTAAATGGGTAGATCTCACTTGTCCTGAAGGTATTGCCTAGGGTGGAAATGATAATCAGAGTCTGCTTTAGGGGGGATCGGAACTGATCCATCACTCATATATCCCCTTGGCATATTGAAACTGATGATAAAGCCCAGATACCATATATTGGTAGGCAAGTCACTCTGGAAATGTCCTTTTATTGTTTACTTTAGAGTAGGAATTGGAGGTAGAGAGGTAGACAGAACAGGCTTTGAAGGTGTATTACAATATCTTGATACCAAATGTATGTGCTGTCTGGTATGTTTTTTAGGAACTAAGCTCTGCATAATGTAAAAGGAAAAAAAAAACTTAATGAGAGATTTTTACAAATCCATAATAAGAAAAATGCAAATGAGCAACTGTGAGATTTCACCTTAAACCCAGCAAATTGTCAAAAGTGACAAAGATGGAAATGGTTAATAGTGGAGTATGGGAGGGACATCTAGAAGGAGAACACAATAATACACTGTTGGTGGAGTTATAAACTGGAGAGCAATTTGAAATTATTCTTTAAAATATTTTTAAAATATTCAAACCCTTTGAACTGCTAAACTATTATTCTGTATCTCTTCTGCCCTTTGTGGTAAAACTCCTCGAGAAAGTTGTCTACAATAAGTCTCTATTTCCTCTTCTCTCACTCTCATCTAAACGTCCTATAATCAGGCATCTAGCCTGATCATTCAGATCCAGATCAGATTCAGATTGGTTCCAGTTACCAATTATCTCCTTATAGCCAAATCCATTGAATTTTTTCCATCTCCATTCTTCAGCCTTTGACAGTGTTAATCACCCTCTTCTCTTTGATTATCTGTCCTCTTTAAGTTTTTGAGACACAACTTTCTCTAATTCTCTTTTTATCCTCTCTGACTGCTCCTTCTCAATCTCCTTTGCTACATCCTGACCCAGATCAGGCCCACTAACGATGGAAGTCTCACAGGGTTCTGTCCTGGGTCTTATCTTCTCTCTCTTTACTATTACACTTCATTTGTTGTCCTTATTAACTTCTGTGAATTTAATGATCATCTCTATGCTGATAATTCTCTTATCTAGTTCAATTTCTGGAACTCCTCCAGTCTTGCATCTCTAACAGCCTTTCAGACATCTTGGATTGTATCTGCAGTAGACATTTTAAATCAACACATTCAAAACTGAATTCATCTTTTCCCTTCCCCCTTCCAAGCTTTCCTATTATTGTTGAGAGTAATACAATCTTCCCAGTCCTCCAGACTCACAATTTAGGAATCGTTCTCAGCTTCTCACAATCTCTCAGCTCCCCACCGCATCCAATCTGTTTCCAAGACCATTAATTTTACTTTTGTGCTATGTCTCATCTCCAATCCTTTCTCTCCAACACTGCCACCACCCTGTTATGAGCAGTCATAATCTTATGCCTAGATTATTGCAATATCCTTCTGGTAGATCTATCTGTTACAAGTCTGTCTGTACTTCAGGCCACCAGAGGCCAAAATGTTTTTCCTAAGTGTTGGTCACCCATACATTTAGTAAACTCCGGTGGCTCCTGTCAGGATGCCCATGACAAGATCACTCCTCTTTTCACTCCTCTATTTTGACTATTTGGAGACACACTGTTTTCCAGAGCTAAGGCCCAGCAAGCAAGTTGTTCCCTGAGCTTGGTGAAACAATAATCCTCTGCACTTACTGTAGATGAACTCTGCTGCAGCTAAATCCCAGAACTTTTTCCCATCTGTCTCACGTGGCCCCTCAGCTCAGACAAGCACCTACCTGTAGGAACTACATTCTAGTAATAATAACCCATAGGAATCAAACTTGCCTCAATGCTGCTGTTACTCCCACATTGTCATGGCTACAACTCACTGTGTCTCCCTCACCACTGGTATATGTATCAAGGCTTAGGCCCTCTGCAATGGCCCTCTTTTAGAGAAGACCCTGGCACATCTTTTTTCCAATGAAACAGAGTACTTTTTGTCAATAAAAACTTAGCTCTGGTTTTCATCTTTTTATTTTATTTTTCATAATTAAGAGTAGTTATGTTAACTCTAGGGTTTTTTTTCCCATTTAGCAACAGTTGCACAACTTCTTTGGCTCTTTGGTTATTTATTTTCTGAGCTTGCTACTTCCTATCACTTTCAGGATCAAATACGAAATTCTCAAACCAATTTTGATGACGTTCAAACCCTTCATCATCTAGGGAATTGCTCCCATAATTTCAGTCTTTTTACATCTTACCCTCCCCACAAACTCTTCAATACAGTAACATTAATCCCCTTATTATCCCACAATTTAGACCAGGGGTTCTCAAAGTACAGCCCACGGGCCAGATGTCCTGGCTGAGGACGTTTATGCGGGCTGCTGGTTGTGGCAAATGGTCTGAGGGGCGGAGACAGTGTGAGCTTTTGTTTTTACTATAGTCAGGCCCTCCAGCAGTCTGAGGGACAGTGGATTGTCTCCTTATTTAAAAAGTTTGAGGACCACTGATTCTAGACACTCCATTTTTCAGCTGAGACTCCAGGCATTTCATTGTCCCCAACATGCCTGAAAATCTCTCCTTTTTCATCATAAGTTCTTGGCTTCTGTGGCTTCCTTCAAGTTGCAAATACACCACCACCTCCAATAGAAAGCCTTTCCCAAAACCCTTTAGTTCTGGCTCTTTCCCTCTATTAATTATGTCCTATATACCCTAAGTATAGCACATGAGTGTAATGGAAAATCACTCTTTCAGAAATGGGAAATATGATGGATGAATTCAGAGAATTGTGAGAAGACACATGAATAGCCAGGGTATGTAGGAAAGGATGCACTTGGAAAATAGAGGGTTAAATTTGGAGGAGAATTTAATTTTAAAATTAAAAACATTAATATAATTTTTAAAATTAAAAAAATCCAGAAACTTTTTGGTTCAAAAGTGTGGTTTTGAAAGTAGAAACTTGTTCTAGCTCCATAAGCCAAGTGTTAAAGTTAGTCGTCTAAAGAAAGGGAATTAGCACCATCTACTGGAAACTGTGGAGCAAAACATGGAGAAAGTAGAGAATGTTTCAAAAAAATTGTAGAAGTCAATAACTGGGAGCAGAGGCACCTGCAAGATCTCTGGGGCAAAGGATACTGCAATTGTGATTCATCCCCACAAGACTTTCTTTCCCATGCCACAGAAACCTTTTCTCCCTGAAAATGTATATTGGAAGTATCTTCCTATCCTGAGGTCTCTCTATTCCTTTATTGGCTGGTTCCTCCCAGAATCTTCATTTTAAGGAAAAAAGCCAACCAAGTCTTCATCTTTCTCCAATCTGTACTGTGTGAATTCTCCAAATTCACACACACACACACACACACACACACACACACACACACACACACACACACTTTTCATACTTTTGTTTCATTAGAATGTAAACTCCCTGAGGATTAGCCTTTGTCTTTCTACTAATGTAGGTGTCTTCAGGACTTAGTGCAGTGGCTGGCACAAAGTAAGCACTTCATAAATACAGATTAAACTGACTCCACTATAAATGCCATTTCCTTTAACTTGTGTAAGAAAAAAACATTACATTTTTGAGTCTTATGTGCTCCCACTCCATCCCCACTGACCTTATTGTTCTAACATTCCCTCCCAGTTATCACAGATTATGTCTTAAGTGATATAGAAGCATCACTTGGCACTACAGGAGGCTTTTCCTTAGTTGCTTATACAAGGTTACCTTGTATGCATTTTATAGCTAGATTAGATAGATAGATGATAGGTTGATAGACAATTCAATAAGTAGATGGATAGAAAAAACAGATTTACAAATGTTAAGTAGATAATAAACAGATAGATTTATAAACAAATTGATGGACAAAAAACTGTTGGTATATACATAGATTTATAGCTGGGTGAGAGAGAGAGAGAGAGAGAGAGAGAGAGAGAGAGAGAGAGAGAGAGAGAGAGAGAGAGAGAGAGAGAGAGAGAAGAGGAAGGAAGGGAAGGAGGAGGAGGAGGAGAAAGAGGAGGAGGAGGAGGAGGAGGAGGAGGAGGAGGAGGAGGAGGAGGAGGAGGAGGAGGAGGAGGAGGAGGAGGAGGAGGAGGAGGAGAAGGAGAAGGAGAAGGAGAAGGAGAAGGAGAAGGAGAAGAAGAAAAAAGAAGAAGAAGGCTGTGTTTTCCTTTCAAATGTGTGCTTCTATGGACTTACATGAACAGATGCAAGATGAAAACAAAAGAGCCAAGATAACAATACTCGCAATGATTACAACAAAATAAATGGAAAGAACAATAACCATAAAACAATCAAAAACAAATGTTGAAGAATTACAAAGAACAAGTATGGCCCCAAAGAAAAGATCTGAAAATACTTTTTTCAGAAGTAAAAAGTCCATGGGTGTCGGACATCATACATATTCCCAAACTATTTTCAGATCATTTTTTGGCTAATTTTTCTCTCTTCCTCTTTTTCTTTACTTTTTCTGTTGTTGTTACATGGAATGGCTCTTTAGGTGTGCAAGGGGATATACTGCAAGATTTAGGTATTTGGTAACTTAGAAAGCAAAATATCAATGAAAACTTTTAAATGTAAATCCCTTGAGGGGAAGCACTATTTCACTTTTATTCCTGTATCCCCAACATCCTATCAAGATGTTTCTTACATGGTAGGTAGTTTTAAAATGTTTAATCAATTAACTCACATTCTATGCAATAAGATCCTCAACCCATCACATGGCAAATCAAGAACCTCTTTCTACAAGAGGAAAAGTTATCTTCAAACAAGAAACTCTTCTGTAAGGGCATCAAGGTTTATAGTTTGTAATTAATATAAGTCGGAATGTGCTGGAAAGAGAAGGAATCGATAATTTATGTGAAGATATGAATGTAGCTCTCTGCTCAAATTTGTGTTATAGAAACAACTATACACAGGACCAGGGCCAAGGGATACAGAGCTTTCCAAGGGACAGAGAAAACAAATGTTATGAGAATCACAAGAAATTTCCAAGACTTACATCGAAGAATTAGTTCTGAATTTGAGAGTCTTTGATGGATTAAAAGAAAATGGGGAAAAAGTAAGATCATCATAAGTACCAGGCACATCTGTGTTTTAAGGGTTAATGTCCATTTAGGGATGATCTTGGTTTTTTTTTTTTGTTTTTTTTTGTTTTTTTTTTAATTTTATTTATAATTTTTTGACAGTATATATTCATGAGTACTTTTGTTTATAACATTATCCCTTGTATTCATTTTTCCAAATTATCCCCTCCCTCCCTCTACTCCCTCCCCTAGATGACAGGCAATCCCATACATTTTACATGTGTTACAGTATACCCTAGATACAATATATGTGTGTAAATACCATTTTCTTATTGCACATTAAGTATTAGCTTCCGAAGGTATAAGTAACCTGGGTAGATAGACAATAGTGCTAACAATTTACATTCATTTCCCAGTGTTCCTTCTCTGGGTGTAGTTGTTTCTGTCCATCATTGATCAACTGGAAGTGAGTTGGATCTTTTTTATGTTGAAGATATCCACTTCCATCAGAATACATCTTCATACAACATTGAAGTGTACAGCGATCTTCTGGTTCTGTTCATTTCACTCAGCATCAGTTGATGTAAGTCTCTCCAAGCCTCTCTGTATTCCTCCTGCTGGTCATTTCTTACAGAACAATAATATTCCATAAGATTCATATACCATAATTTACCCAACCATTCTCCAACTGATGGACATCCATTCATTTTCCACTTTCTAGCCACTACGAAAAGAGCTGCCACAAACATTTTGGCACATACAGGTCCCTTTCCCCTCCTCAGTATTTCTTTGGGATATAAGCCCAATAGCAGCACTGCTGGATCAAAGGGTATGCACAGTTTGATAACTTTTCGGGCATAGTTCCAAATTGCTCTCCAGAATGGCTGGATTCTTTCACAACTCCACCAGCAATGTATTAGTGTCCCAGTTTTCCCACATCCCCTCCAACATTCATCATTATTTGTTCCTGTCATCTTAGCCAATCTGACAGGTGTGTAGTGGTATCTCAGAGTTGTCTTAATTTGCATTTCTCTGATCAGTAGTGATTTGGAACACTCTTTCATATGAGTGAATATAGTTTCAATTTCATCATCTGAGAATTGTCTGTTCATATCCTTTGACCATTTATAGGATGATGTTGTAGCAGTAGCCATTGATAGTGGCCATGTAGGGGTCTAAAAACAAATGTGAATAATGTGTTAGACAGCTAGGCAAGGAAGGCTCCTCCTTCCTTGTCTTGGTAAAAATGTGTTTCAGAACGGTAATAGATCATTTAGCTCATAGAATCCTTAAATTATCCAGTAATGACAAGACCTTTATCTTTTATGGTGGCACTAATAACATCTGAGAAAGAAGGTCTTAATTCTATTTGTGTTCTTTTAAATTTGCATCCATGATGCATTGTCCTACAGACATTCCTTGAGGATACATATACACATACACATATATACACATATATATTTACACACACACATATGTAGTATTCTCATTTGTTTTTGTTTGTTTACATCTGTTTAGTTTTACTTTTTTGAGATTTTAATTTCCATTTTTCCTTTCCTCCTTTCCCAAGATATTGCCACCTGATATAAGTTATAAATATACAATCATATTAAATGTTTCCATATTAATCATGTTGTGAAAGAAGAATCATAACAAATGGGAAAAGACACAAGAAAAAAGCAACAACAGTAAAGTGAAAATACTTCAATCTGCATTCAGACTCCATAGTTCTTTTTCTGGATGTAAATAGCATTTTCCATTATGGGTTTTTTGGAATTATCTTAAATCATTGTACTGCTGAGAAGAGCTAAGTCTATACCAAAATGGATCATCACACAGTATTGTTGTTACTGTGTATAATGATCTGGTTCTGCTCACTTCACTTAGCATCTATTCTTGGAAGTCTTTCCAGGTTTTTCTGAAACCACCAGTTCATCATTTCTTATATAACAATAGTATTTCATTATATTTATATACCACAATATATTCAGCCATTCCTCAATTGATGAGCATTTCCTTAATTTCCAATTCTTTCCCACCACAAAGAAAGTTGTGATATCGTACATGTATCTTCTTTACTCTTTTTATGATGTCTTTGGGTTACAGGATAGTAGTGATATTGCTGGATCAAGGGAGATGCAGTTTTCTAGCCCTTTGGGCATAGTTCTGAATTGCTCTCCAGAATGGTTGTGTCAGTTCACAACTTCATCAATATCAGTGTTCCAATTTTCCCATGTCTTCTCCAACATTTATTATTTTCTTTTTCGTCATATTGGTGAATCTGATAGGCATGTGGTCATACCTGAGGTGTTTTAATTTTCATTTCTCTATTGAATAGTGATTAAGTGCATTTTCATATGATTATAAATAGCATTAATTTCTTTATCTGAAAATTGCCTTTTCATATCCTTTGACCATTTGTCAACTGGGGAATGGCTTGTAGTCTTATAAATTTGACTCAGTTCTCTGAATATTTTAGAAATCAGGTCTTTGTCGGAAACACAGATTATAAAAACTATTTCCCAGCTTTCTATTTCCCTTCTAATCTTAGTTGCATTGGCTTTGTACAAAAGCCTTTTTTATTTCATGTAATCAAAATTATATATTTTGTGTTTCACAATGTTCTCTATCACTTATTTGGTCATAAATTGTTTCTTTCTCCGTAGATCTGAACAGATAAATTATTCTCTGCTCTCCTAAATCATGTACTTATTTCAATCTTATCTTGATATATGGTGAGAGATGATGATTAATGCTAGTTTTTTCCAGGCTATTTTCCAATTTTCCCAGAAGTTTTTGTTAAATGGTGAGTTCTTATCCCAAAAGCCTTTGGATTTATCAAAAAGTAGATCAATATAGTCATTGACAATTGTGTCGTGGATACTGAACCTATTCTACTGATCCACCACTCTTTTCCTTAGCAGTACTAACTAGTTTTTCTGGTTGCCATTTTGTAATATAGTTTTAAATCTGTATGGCTGGATCCCCTTGCTTTGCTTTTTTTTTTCATTACTTCCCTTGTTTTCTTGAGCTTTTCTTCTTTGAAATTAATTTTGTTATTTTTTCTACCTCTACAAAATAATTTTTGGTAGTTTCGTTGGCATGGCACTGAATTAAGTAAATTAATTTAGGTAGAATTGTCATTTTTATTATATTAATGTAGTCTGCTCATGATCAATTGGTGCTTTTCCAATTGTTTAGATCTTAGTTTATTTGTGTGATAAGTACTTTGTAATTGTATTCATATAGTTCCTGAATTTATCTTGGCAGGTAGACACCTAAATATTTATA
This sequence comes from Sminthopsis crassicaudata, assembly GCF_048593235.1. NCBI lineage: Eukaryota > Metazoa > Chordata > Mammalia > Dasyuromorphia > Dasyuridae > Sminthopsis > Sminthopsis crassicaudata. Next base: position 449,925,724 of record NC_133618.1, on the reverse strand, counting down.
TATCCAACTTTATTTGTGTGAAAAGGATTTTATAATTGTATTAATTTAGTTCTTGTGTTCATTTTTTTTCTAAAATGGGGTTAAGTATTTTAGTTCCTCTTCTGTTAATTTTGGTAATTTATTTTCACCAATATTCATCCATTTCATTTACATTGTCAGATTTATTGGCATACAATTGGGGAAAATAACTGAATTATTGTTTTAATTTCTTCTTCATTGTGGTAAGTTCACCTTTTTCATTTTTATATTAGTAATTTGACTTTCTTCTTTCTATTTTTAAATCAAATAAACCAAATGTTTATCTATTTTATTATCTTCCTCCTCATAAAACCAGCTCTTAATTTTATTTATTAGTTAAATAGTTTTATTGCTTTCAATGTTATTAATTTTTCCTTTGATTTTCAGTTTCTAATTTGGCATTTAATTGGGTGTTTTTAATTTGTCCTTTTTTTAAGCTTTTTTAGTTACATGTCTAATTCATTCATCTCTTCTTTCTGTTTTTTATTCATCTGTGACTACTCTAAAGTACTTACAATGAAAAATCCTATCCATACCAGAAGAGGAGGATGTAATTGTGTCTGAATACAGACTGAAATATTCTTTCTCAATTTCTCTCTGTCTCTGTCTCTGTCTGTCTGTTTCTCTCTTCTCTCTCTGTTTCTCTTCTCTCTCTTTGTCTCTGTCTCTTCTTTTTCTTCTCTCTCTCTTTCAATTCAATTTTTCTCCAGGGTTTTTATTTTCATTAGGGTGAGAGATCTATATTGTTGTGTTTTTTTTTCCACAAATTGACTTTTATGAAAATGTTTTGCATAACTTCACAAATTGTTTCTTAATTTTGGGTAGGGATAGAGAGAGAATCTAGAACTCTAACATTTTAAAAACAAACATTTAAAAACTAGGGAAAATATTAAATAAATAAAATTTAAATTCCCTTAATATCTGCTCTGGCTGTATGTCATATGTCGTCTCATTACTGTTATGCCCTTTGATGAAAATATTGTTTCTATGATTTGTTGTTTGACTCATTTTTTAGGATGAGATTGTTTAACTTCCCATTAGTTTTTAGTCTACCTTTCTATGGCCTTTTATCCCATATAATTTTTATTGCATCATGATTCTAAAATGATGTTTAAAATACTGTTTCTGCCTTTCTGTATTTGATTATGAGATTTTTGTGCCCTAATTCAACGGTCAACTTTTGTGTAGGTGTCATGTACTGTTAAGAAAAAGATACATTCCTTCCTATCTCAATTCAATTTTCTCCAGAAATCTATCATATCTAACTTTTCTAAAATTCTATTCACCTTCTTAACTTTTTTTTTTGTCTATTTTGTGATTAGATCTAAATAGTTCTGAAAAGGGGGATTGAGGTCCCTAGAATAGTTTTGCTATCAATTTCTTCCTAAAATTTTATTTCTCTTCTAACAATTGGATACTATATCACTTGGTACATATATATTTAGTATTGATATTACTTCATTGTCTATTATCTATGATACCTTTTAACAAGATGTAGTTTCCTTCCTTATCTCATTTAATTAATTCTATTTTTGTCTTTACTTTGTATAAGATCAGGATTATTACCAATGCCTTTTTTTTATTTTGACTAAAATATAATACTCCAGATTTTTATCTTTATTCTGTATGTTTCTCTTTGTTTCAAATATGTTTTTTGTAAACAACCTAGTCTAGGATTCCGATTTTTAATCCAATCTACTATCCACTTTTATTTTATGGCAGAGTTCATTCCATTCACAATCACAGTTGTGATTACCACCTGTGTATTTCCCTCCTTACTATTTTCTCCCTTATTTATGCTTTTTTCTTTCTTTTCATCCTGTTTCACCAGTGTTTTGCCTCTGACCATTGCCTCTTTCAAACAGATCTCTGTTCTCTCATTCCCTCTCCCTTGATCATAGCTTTCAGATAGTTTGATTATTCTTATGTTTTCTCTTCTTAATATTTCACAATCTCTTCTATTTTTTCATTCTTTATATTTTGTTTTATGGTTTCTTAGTTTCTTATTTATTAATTATTATATCTTATTGTATTCTTATTAAATCTTAGTTTCTTGCTGGCTTCCCCTTCACCAATTCTAATTTTCAAGGATATGTTTTCTTCCTTAAGATTCTGGATCTCCTTTTCAAGTTGGTTGACTTTTTCATAATCTTCTTGTTTTTCCTGGATTGTTCTTTTTTTTTTCTATCCTCAATTTCTCTCATTTGCTGTTTAAAGTCTTTTTTTAAAAAATCTAGAATTTTCAGGCAGATGATCACTTAACATTACTCTTTCAGGTAGGAGAGGCCTTTTTTATTTCAGTATCCTTCTCTGAAGATGAACCCTGGTCTTCTCTATTCCCTTAGTAACTTTCTGTGATTGGATTCTGCTTTGGTCTTTTTTTTTTTTTTTTTTTAAACACACCTTATTATTGTAACCACTCTAGTCCTGGGGCATGGGGAATGGTGCCTCTGGTCTCAGGTCTTCTTTCTTCTCTCTTCTGGCCTGGAACCAAAACCAAGAACTGCACCTTTCTGTGAGTGCCTACAGCCAGCATCATCTCTGCCTCACTAATTCTATACCTACAACATATGTGCTAGTTCCTTCTCATACAGTGTCCCATCTCAGCAGCACAACTGGACCTGGAATCCCTTATCAGCAGAAGTTCCTTCAATCTTGCCCTGCTCAGACTTCCTACACTTTTCAAGTGAAAATTTCTGTGGCCGAGATTGAGGCGGCCTGCCTACTCAGCTAGCCCCAGAACTCACTGCTTGCTATTTCAATGGAACTAGCTTGGACACTTTATATGGGTCAACCTCTGTCCTGTTATATGGGTCAACACTGTCATATGGGTCAGATCTTCTCTAATTATCTTAGGAGTACTATTCTGCTGCCCCAACTCTTATCATGGAATTCGAGACTCAAAAGGGACCTCAGTAACCATGTAGACTAACTAGTAGATACTGAAAAAGAATCTCCATAATAACATATTTGATAGGTGGTCATCCATTCATAAAGACCTCCAGTGATGGAGAATTTACCACCTCTCCAAGTAACTTGTTCCACTTCTGAATGGCCCAAATAAATGTCTTTATGATAAAAGTTTGGTAAGGAGGGTTACATATTGGACAGAGGGTTGTACATGGATTCTGGAAAATCAGAGCTGAAATCTTGCCTCACACATTTACTAGCTGTATGACCCTAGGCAATTCATTTATCTTTCTGCTTCACTTTACCTATCTGTAAAATGAAATAAGAGCATCTCTCTCATAGCTTTGTAAAGATCAAATGAGATAATATCTGTAAAATATTTTGTAAACTTTATCTCTACTCTTCTATGCCAAAGTATGAAATAAATAAATTTCTATTCATAGTTTTAAAATAACAATAGCTGATATTTGCATGGCACTTTAAAGGTTTGCAATGTGCTTTGTTCACAAAAATCTCTATGAGGTAGGAAATAGAAATATTTTTCTTTCTTTTTTCTTTCTTTTTTTTTTTTGAATTTTGTAAAGCCTTTTATTATCAAAATATATGCATAGTTTTCAACATTCACCCTTGCAAAACCTTTTGCTCCAAAAATTTTTTCTTCTTCCTTTCCATCCATCTCCTCCCCTAGATGGCAAGTAATCCAATATATATTAAACATATGCAATTCTTCTATATATATTGGAAATATTTTTCTAGTAAAAAGTAGTAAGAAATTAAATTACTTGTTTAAGGTTACACAAGATGCCAAGATTCAACTCCGGGTCTCTTGATTCCAAGATCAGTTCCATTATATAAGCAGAAAGCAAAGATTCAAAACAGAATATCAGAGCAAGATAGGAATTTTGGGGTTGGGAGAAAGGTAATTGGTCCATGAAGGTTGAGACATTCACTATATGTTGCTTCAGATACAGGAAAAAGAACTGAGCACAGAGTTCTGAGAAATCTGGAAGCAGAGAAACAGATTTAGCCATTTAGCGCACTGTGTCCCACTGATCACAGACAACTATGACTCACTAGCAGATCCTCCCCATCTATGAGGGAAGTAATCATCACATTCTCCCTTAACCAAATAGCGTCTTTTGCCAGAATTACTGGCTGTGTAAATTCCTCCAAGTCACAAAGGAGAATATTTTAGCTCAAAAGGAAAATAAGTTGCCCAAAATAATACAGCAAGGTTTTTGGTTGGCAATTTGGTTCAGTAGAAAAAGTAGTAACACTGGAGTCAAATGATCTGTGTTTAAATCCTATCAGTGATGTTTACTACTTCTGTAATCTTGAACAAACAAGTCTTTTATCTCCCTGGGCCTCAGTTTCTTCATTCGTAAAACCAGAAGATTGTACTAGTTAGAATGAAATAATCATATATTAAGCACTGTTCTATGCACTTTCTAGAATTTTATCCTCACAACTATGGGAATTGAGTGCTATTATAATACTCACTTTACAAATAAGGAAACTGAGACAGACAGTTCAGCAACTTACTTGGGGTCACATAATTAGTGTCTCAGACCAGATTTGATAAGCTCTAGAAGACAATTATTGCTTTAAATCTCTGGTTATATGGGTACAAGTTTCTTTCCATTATGGCTGATGTTTTCTGTAGCAGACCGGGTAAGTTTCCAGCTTACTATTGGAAGGGCCAATAGTATTTCAAACATTGAGAAAGATGAAACAAGAAGTGTCAAAGTTGGTCTAAGTAAGGGTATAAAGGGCAGGTCTTTTCTCTATTTTACATATTCCTATAAATAATAATCCCTTCCTTCTTTCCTCCCTCTTTCCTTCCCTCTCTCCCTCTTTCTTTCCTTCCTTCATTCTTTCTTTTTTTCTCCCTTCTTCCTCCCTCCCTTCCTTCCTTCCTTCCTTCCTTCCTTCCTTCCTTCCTTCCTTCCTTCCTTCCTTCCTTCCTTCCTTCCTTCCTTCCTTCCTTCCTTCCTTTTCTTCTTCTTTCTCTTCCTCCTTCCCTGTCTCCTATCCTCTGCTTTTCTTCCTTCCCTTCCCTCCCTTTATCCACATAGGATATTATACCCTTACTTACACATGTTCTTAAAGGCTTTTTTTTTTTCTTTTGGATCTCTAAACCTGGGAGTTTACTGGCTAGATTTCTTTCTTAAGAATCATGCATTAAACCAAAACCACTCTGATTCTCATTGAATGGCCACTAGTAGGTCCCAGTCCAAGCCCCATTTGATTGACTTAGATTAAATGTAAATAACAGTCATTTCTGCTTAGGCCAGAAACCCTGAGAGTCTCCCCCTCCCATTTATTTAGTTAGTTGTTTTGTTTTGTTTTGTTTTTTGACTAGGTGAAATAGGAGATTTTTTTACCTCACTTGCTACCTCGCCTTAATCACAGAATGGGTGTAGCCTCTGTCAAACTGAGACCTGTTAAAGACCTTAGATTAAAAAGGCCATGGTCCCCCACTGCATCCAGGGCCATCTCAGTTGTCCTGTTCTATATCTGACCACTGGTCCCAGAGACTCTGGATGGGAACATGAGGCAGGGGACCTTGCACAACCCTCTCTCACTTAAATCCCGTTCACTTGCATGTCACAGTATTACCTCTCTGATGTTATGGTCCTCTTCAAGAATGAATGATAAACAACAATCAATAACAGTACCATACATTTATTTAACTTTACAATCTGCGAAGCATTTTCTTTAAAGCAACCCTATAAGAGAAGGGTGCCAAGATTACTGTTATCTAGTAGATGAGAAAACAGAGAATGGCCAAAGCCAGGCAGCTCATTAGTGCCAAGATTTGAATCTACAGTTTGTTCCACTAAACCAGAGTAAGTAGATGGATGTGGTTCTCCAAGTGGTTTTTTGTTTGTTTGTTTGGTTGGCTGGTTGGTTTTTTTTTTTGTCAGATTGTGGTTCTTCCTCTCCCTGAAACTGTGAGCCAAGTAATCCAATCCACTGCTCCAGAAAGACCCCAAAGGGATTTGTCATCTCAAAAAGTAGTTTCATCTTTGATTGTGAGACTTCCTGGAGTCACACAGAAAATTCATGAGGCCATTAGATCAGGATACAGCTTTTCTGATTCCAAATTTAGATTCTAGAAAAATAGAGGTTCAGTGAGATAATGACTTAATCTTAATCATAAGATGATTTTAGCCAGGCCATATAGTAAGATAATGGTACAGCTAGAACTTGAACCCAGGTCCTTATCTCCTAGCTTTGTGTCCTTTCCATTATATCCTGAGACCTGCAAATGAGGGAGGTGTTTGGTGATGGGAAGAGCTTGGAGTAGAAGAGGCAATTAAGAGGATCCAGACATTAACTTCAATCCACAGCAGCTCTGAGCCTCCCATAACTGCCCCACATGACAGTCACTGAGCCCCATCAGACCCAATTCCTAATGGACTTACTTTCAAGGGAGGCCTTTGGACAGAAAGAAAAATAAGACTAATACCAGTGATACCTCTGACAGAGTCATACAGAAACCTACCAAAAAAAGAATCAGAGGCTAAAAAAGGTCCTGCTGGAATGAAACACACTTTGTAAAGATCAGTGCCAAAGGGCACTTGTGAGTGAGCAGGAGTCTGTGGAACAGGGTAAGATTTTAGCATTCTGCTTTGGAGAAACACTATAAAGAAGCTACAAGTTCCCTGGCAATCACACACAAGGTCCAGGGTCACAGAGCTCCCAATTACGTGTCTCTGAATATACCATGGATCAAATCCCATTTGTACTCCCTGGGAGAAGTCTGTGTCACCTTCACCACTTCTATACCTCATTAGAATCTCAGAACCTTTGAACTGGAAAGAATCTCCTCTCAGAGGGCAGTCTGTCCAATTTTTGACTGAGAATCCTGTCTTCACCATCCCTGACAAGTGACTATTCTGCCTTCATTTAACGACCTTCACTGATAGGGAATTTGTTATCTCCCAAGGTAACCTGTTCTATTTTTTTTCTCATGGAAACAAATGGGAATATTGATATTAATTAAATATTAATACTTACATAGGTGAAGCATGATGCAGTAGCATATTATAGAAATATAAGATTAAATCAATTCAATAGGAGGGAAGGGGAAGCAGACTGGAATCCACATAACTCATCAAATTTTTTCCCCCCTGGGACCTATCAGAGGTTTTCTTGGACAAGAGATTTAGAAGGGAAAGCAGATGTATGATTGAGGCAAAACCTATTCTAGAGTGGATGAATAATAATCACTAATATTTAAAAATATAGTACTTCCCATGTACCACGCAGTAGGAAAAGTTCTTTATAATTATTATCTCATCTAATAATACTCACATCAACTCTGAGAGGTAGATGCTGTTATTATCTTTATCTTACAGATGAGAAAAATGGAAGTAAATTGAGATAAAATTGCTTGTCAGCATCACATTAGTATTAAGTAAGCGAGATCAAATTTTAATTTGGCTGTTTCTGATTCCAGGTTTCATGTTCTATCCATTGTACCTATTTGCATAGCTGAAATGCAATAGCTGCTTCTGTCCAGCTAAATAAAATCAGTCTTGCATAAAAATAAAAAAACTGATGTGACTTATTGATGGCTTCTGTAACAAATTTCTTTATAGCCATCCAGAAATAGCAGTTTCCTCACTTCTGTCCATTTCTTATAGACAACTAAGACCAACAGGGCCACTACTAGAGGTCAACTTTCTCTCAGTGACACAAATAATAACACCTATTTCTCCAGGTCCATAGGAAAAAGCTCTATCTGGATCATAAGAACCTGGACTTCCTAATATCATCTTTCTGATAGCAAGAATTTCTGTTTGTTCCTGCATCCTGGAAAGAAAAATGAGAGTGATTGTTTCTTCCACCAGAAGTCATCAATAGAGAAGAACAGAGTTTCAAAATGAACAAGGCTGTCTTAAACTTTGGCAACATGGGAAGCTGCTTATATCATGTTCTTGCAAAGGACACATGACATTTCTCCTGGCCATCCCAAATCCTAGAATATCTCCTCTCATTGACTGAAATTATCCCCTTAATCATTTCTTTGGAATTAAGGAACTGTGAAGACCTCATTACAAAAGGAACCTGAGGGAGAGGGCAAGAGAAGAAATAGAAAGAAGGAGGAAGCTGCTGAAGACAAATTTCACAGTAGGCCTAATTAAAAAAAAAATTATTGATGAATTCTGTAACTGATTCACTTTATAACCATCCAGAAATGGCATGGCTTCCCCACTCCTATCCATTCCCTATAGACAAATAGGATCAGCAAGGCCACTATGAGAGATCAACTTTTTTTTCGGTGACATAGATGATGACACCAGATATGGAAAACCAGATATGGAATCAGAAGACTTAAGTCTAAGGTCTAAAGGCTTCCACAAACTAGTTATGGGAACTTGAATTAGTCAATTTATTTCTCTGAGACTCAATTTTTTTCACCTGTAAAATTAGCATCTAATAATACTCCTTACTTCCAAATTTGCAATGAAAAAAGCACTAGGGAAATAAAAGCTAATACTATGTATTATTAACTTTGTTTTCTATTTTTTCAAGTTCATTTGCATCATTCGGATAGATCCTCAAAAAATCCAGTAATGGAATCAGAACAGAGGTTTTAACTGTACTCATTTTGAAGATTAGGAAACTGAGATATGTGGTATGAATTGACTTTCCAAAGTCCAATTCATAGAAAATTTTCTAAAATATTACAACTAGGAGAGCCTAAATATTTTATCAAGTATATTTAACCAAGTCCCTTTTATAGAAGATCACAGACTGAGGAGGGGAGATCATTTGCCAGAAGTCACATTGTGATCTAGTGTCAAGGTCAGATTCCTGGATCTGTCCACAATAGAGTTGCACTGATATGGAGAGTGGGAAGAAGGGTTTAACAGTCATTCCTAAATTCCACCATATGTGTGGATACTCAGGCTGAGGCCTCCAAACAAGAAGGAAATCCACAGCCAGCCAATAAGCAGAAAGAACAGCATGAGGAAGGAGGCAAAGATAAAACAGGAGCCAAAGTTCCTTGAATCACACTGAGAAAAAAGGAGAGGAGAGAGGGAAAGATCAAGAAAGAGTATTTAGGGGTTGAAGGAGCCAAATTGTAGGGAGCAAAACTCAGGACCAAGTAGGAATAAAATGTGGTATGTCTGCTGGGGCAGCTTAGGGGAAGAGAGTAGTAGATTGAGAATTCCCAAGTAATCAGGGGATGTGATTACTAAGAATGTGGGGAAAGGATCTACATTTCCAAAGGAGAAAGGCCAAATCCTGATCCTGGCTGTCAAAGCTCTCTATAATTTCACCTCAGTCTAGTTTTCCATTCTAATTTCCCATTGATCCTCTTCATGTCTGCTACATTCCAGCCCAAGCAGAGTCCTTCCAAATCTCATTCTCACCCTGACATCTATCTCTGGAATTTTGCTTATGATATCCTCCATGTCTGAACTGAATCCCAGAGCCTGAATTCACGCAACTTTCTCCAGCTCCCTGGGATTATTCCTGCCTCTAGCTCCTTCAGTCTTGTTATTACCATTCTTTCATTCACTTGTTCTTTCACTTAACAAATGTCTTAAGCATCTATTGTGTACAGACCACCAGAAATACCAAAAATTTATAGAAAATATGAGCCTTGTCTACTCAGTGGACCCTAAGCATAAGAGTTAATTCAATTTAACTCTATTGTTTATTAAACAACTATGTATAAAATCCTGAGCTGAGACCTGAGGGTTGAGACAGATGCAACCTGGAAAATGCCTTTACAGTGTTGGCAGTCTAGTGTTGGGAATAAGCACGCAAATTATTCTAATTACAGGGTGTCAAAAATGATGAAGAAAAGATCCAGGTAAAATGTTAAGGAAGCATATACCTTCTCTCAGACTGGGGGATTTGACTGGGATAGGATTGTTGTTTTTGTTGTTTATTTTCTTTTCTTTTTACTAGCTCACCTATCTCATTTTTCTTTGTAACATGTTTCCTCTGATGTTCAGGCCCTCAGCTCTTTACGGATGGTTGGCCTAGGTGGTTGATGTCCCCATCACAAATCTATCACCCTTACAATTCACTCAATGGCCAAAGTGATTTTTCTGAAGTGTGAGTCTAAGCATGTCACACACACACACACACACACACACACTTCTCAGTAGGCATTAATGGCTCCTATTACCTCCAGGATCAAATACAACAATGTTCCATTTAATCCTTTGTAACCTGCCCAACTTTTGTAGTCTCCTTTACTCCCCATACACTCTTCAATCTGGTGACACTGAATAAGATCTTCCATTTCTGGGCTCTAGATATTTTCACTAGTTGTTCCCCACAACTAGAATGGTTTCCCAACTTGTCTCTGTTTCTTGGCTTCCTTGACTCCCTCCAAGTCCCACTAAAATCCCACCTTCTACAAAAAACTTTTTTCCGGGACCCACATGTGTAAAAATGTTTGTAGAAGCCCCTTTTGTAGTGGCAAGGAAATGGAAACTGAATGGGTGCCCATCAGTTGGAGAATGGCTGAGTAAGTTGTGGTATATGGATGTTATGGAATATTATTGTTCTATAAGAAACAACCAACAGGATGATTTCAGAAAGACCTGGAGATATTTACATGAACTAATGATGAGGGAAGTGAGTAGAACCAAGAGAACATTGTATATGGCAACAGCAAGATTATGTGATGATCATCTCTGATGGATGGGGCTCTTTTCAACAATGAGGTGATTCAGGCCAGTTGGTCTTCTGATAGAGAAAGCCATGTGCACCCAGAGAGAGGATAGTTGGGGACTGAGTGTGGATCACAACATGGTATTTTCACTTTTTTGTTACTTTTTTTCTTTCTATTTTGTTTTCTTTCTCATTTTTCCCTCTTTGATCTGATTTTTCTTACGCAGCATGATAATTGTGAAATACGTTGTGAAGGATTGCACAGCTTTAACACATTGGATTACTTGACGCTTAGTGGTAGGAGTGGGGAGAAGAAAAGGAGAAAAAAAATTTGGAACACAAGGTTTTGCAAGGGTGAATGTTGAAAATTATCTAAGCATACATTTTGAAAATAAAAAGCTTAAAAAAGGAAATCTGCAAGCACTAAAAATCTGAAGTTCTTTTGTTGATTGTATTTAAGAAAGTGATGGAAAAATATGAATAATGCAGATTAAATTTAAAGTATATAAAAAGCCCTTTCCCAATAGTTTTTATTGTCTCTTTATCCTGATTATAGTTAGTTTGTGCATATTTATTTGCATCTTATTTCTCCCATTATATATCTTTTGGTATTCCTAGTACTTTAAAGCACAGTATCTGCCACTGTTCTTTAAAAATGCTTATTGATTGACTCAATGACTTCTAAGGTCCCTTCTAGTTCTAGATCTGTGATCTTACATGTGCATGTAATCTCATTCTCAAAGCACACAATAACGGGTCTCTTTCCTCATTGGTGGAGATGAATGCCTTACTCTGAAAGAGAGTGGGACAGAGTTGACAAGAATGGAAAAGAAGAGAACTCTTCAGTCATTGAGTTTATTCTACTATCTCCAAACTTTATAATACTTCAAGCCCTTCTGGCTTTTAACTTTAAGAGAGTAAAGTGGAAGAGGCCAACATCACTTTAACTTTAAGGTGCTGAAGAAAAAGCTGAGAAGAAGCTGACATGAGAGAATCAGACAGTCTCCATCACAACTCTATCCCTAATTACCACACCAGACACTTCAAGAAATTTCCCTTTGGGTGAAATATGGAAGTCTTTCTTGGTTGAACTGAATTATCTCACTACCAATGAGAGATCACTTTTACTCTGTTTTGTGTCGTATATATTCCCCTATATAGCCCTCCTCTAATTTCTATTTCATTACCAATTTGAATAAATGAATTCTCATTGAGGAACTAGTATTTGGTGAGAAAGGGGTCAAGCCTTAGATATAAAGGTTAGAGTATTCTTTTCTCCACATTGATGAAATAGTGCTCAGAAGTTACTTAAACTTCAACACATCTCTAGCTTAATAATATTTAAGGGAGCAAATATGTATATAAAGTTAGCTTGTTACTCCTTCAGAGTTGTGGCCGCTAGACCCAACTTCCTAAATCTGTTCCTGACAGGAATGTAACAGCCTCCCTTAGAGATGACCGAAGACAGAATAGGGTAGAGTAACAACTATACTGCATCCTTCTGAGCCACACAACATGCTCATGCTACATGTAGGAAATGGTCCTTGCCACCCATGCACTTCTTTTTAATTTTATTTAATTTTTTAAGGTTATATGTGTACATTCATTTCTTACAAATTTTCATATCAATCATGCTGGTAAAAGAAAAATCAGAACAAAAGGGAAAAAACATGAGAAAGAAAAAAAAGTGAGAATAATGTGCATTGATCCACATTCAATCTCCATAGGTCTCTCTCTGGATGTGAATGGCATTTTTCATCCAAAGTTTACTGGCGTCTTGGATAATGAAATTGCTCAGAAGAACCTTCCTTCCCTACTTCCCAGCACATGCACTGCTTATAAGAAGTGTAATTGCTATTCAGTTCTTTTAGTCATGTTTGACTCTTTGTGACCACATTTGGGTCACAAATACCAAAGATAATGGAGTGGCTTGCTATTTCCTTCTCCAACTCATTTTACAGATGAGGAAACTGAGGTAAAGAGAGTTTGGGTACCTAGGGTTACACAACTAGTAAGTTTTTGAGGCTGGATTCGAACCTAGGTCTTCCTCACTCTGAATCTGGCTGTTTCCTTGCTACCCTTAGCACAAGAAGCACTTAATACTCAGGCAGTTAGTAACACAGTGAATGGAGGGCTAGACTCTAAATCAGGAAGACCTGAGTTCTAATTCTGCTACACTCAATAGTTATATGACCCTGGATGTTTAAACTGTTTTAGTTTCTTTCCTGCTCTCATTTTTCCTAGCTATAAAAAATACTAATAAACTACTTCACAGGGTTATCATGAAGACAAAATAAGAAAATATATACCAAGTGTTTTGTAAACCTTAAAGCAGAGAAAGAAAGAAAAGAAAGAAAGAAAGAAAGAAAGAAAGAAAGAAAGAAAGAAAGAAAGAAAGAAAGAAAGAAAGAAAGAAAGAAAGAAAGAAAGAAAGAAAGAAAGAAAGAAAGAAAGAAAGAAAGAAAGAAAGAAAGAAAGAAAGAAAGAATTCTTGCTAACAAAATGTATTATGTTCTAATGGGATAGACATTGTTTTTGGCTGTTGGGGCAAGTAGCATAAAAAGGGTCCTCAAATTCACTTCCTTGTCGAAAATAATGCAAGGAATTAAAATAAATTCAGTTGAGCCTAAGAAAAAGTTATTTACTATAATAGCCATAGATAGATTATTAACAGTGGGAACCATCTGGTAGCTTACCATTTTAAGTAATTATTCTTGGTGATTAGACAGTAAGCTCAGCTGCTAAAGAAATGTGTTGTCAACATGTGAATGTAGCAAAATTTTTAATTGAACAACTACTTTAGTTTTTTGTAATCTTTAAATTTTGGCACCCTGAGCCAAAGCCCTAAGTGGCTGCTTATAACTTTAGTCTTCCTGCTCATTAGTCTTTTTAGAAAGATGCTACTACTAGGGATAGAGGTGAAGCGAGGAGATAGCTAAGGGGGACAGTCAGAGCAGCAGCTCAGTTTTTTCCTTTCTCCACCCAGCAGAGCCAAATCAGCTGCCAAATGCTACCTTTAATATAAGACTTTTTCTGATCCTCAACAGCTAGTGTCACCACCCCAAAATTTCATTGTATAGATGTTTCTATTATCCCTAAGGGCATCTGGTGAATAGAGGGCAATGCAGAGAGTCAGACAGGAAGACTCATCTTCCAGAGTTCAAATCCATGATCTTAGACATTCACTAGCTTTGTGACCCTAGACAAGTCACTTGACCCTGTATACCTGAGTTTTCTCATTTGTAAAAAAGAACTGGAGAATGAAATGGCAAACCACTCCAGGCTCCTTCCCAAAGAAAAATCAAAAAGGGGGATGAGGGGTTACAAAGAGTCTAAGATGACTCCAATGACTGAATAAAAACAACAAATTATTGTCACCACTTTACAAGTGAGGAAATTGAGGCTAAGAGAGCTTAAGAGCTTTGCTCAGGATCCCATAAGGATCTGAGGTAGAATTCATATTCAGGTCTCCCTAATGAAAGTTATTCATCTTACCCATTGTGCTATGTAATGCATAAATGGTATGCTTATCAAATTTGCAGAAATCTGGGAAATAGGCAGCCTCAAAACCAGGAAGATCTAAGTTCAAACTCTGCCTCTAAGCCCTACTGACTGTGTGACCTTGTAAAGTGCAGAGAAGGTGCACACATGCATTTAATGGAGGGAATTTCCTTATCTGGGAATTCCCTATATCATTTAATCAAAGGTCTAGTAGAATGTATCCCTAACAAAGCCAGGAGGGATAAATGATGAGATGTCTATCTATGGTATTATGAGTAGGCAAAAAAACAACTGATTTCTCCTTGGCTAGAAAAATAATGAACTTTAAAGCTCTAAGAGACCATTCAAACCTGACATTCTATGTTTTGGGGTCCCTTCCAGCTCTGGCAGTCTCTGTTCTGTGAACAAGTTAAACAATAACAACAAAAAAAATTCAAAATGTAATATTTTTGAAAAGCCTGGGATTTGATTAATTCTCCCTCCCTCCCTCCCTTCTTTCCTCCCTTCCTTCCTCCCTTCCTCCCTCCCTCCAATCATGATTCCAGGAGACTGATGGCGAAGAAAACTCATCTCCTCCTGATTGAGCAGCAATAGACTCAATAAATAAAATAAAAAACATTTTGGAACATGCACACTAAGAATTTGTTTTGCTTTACTACATATATTCATTATGACCATTTTTATTTTCCTTTGCCTTTTTTTCAATGAAAATAGGGGAGGAAGAGAAAATAACTTTAAGTGAGAGGAGAAAAAAAAAAGATCTCTGTCCTTGGGAGCTTAGAGAATAAAACTAGGGGAAGCAGACACACTCAGCCAACACTTGCCCATCTAAAGCCAGGATTTCCTTGCAACACTCATCCAAAGGGTTCAGGATAATCCTATGGAGTCCATGCCAAGGAAGCTGATAATGCCAGGAAAGTCAAATGTGAGATCTGTCATGAAGGAAAATGATAAATGGATGAGGACAAATGATAGATGAGCAGAGTAAGAGTTCTACCCACATCCAAGGAACTTAGGATGTAATTAGCATAACATGAGTGACCAAGTAGATGAGTTTAATGATCACTCTCATTTCTATACTGAGTTATTATAATAACGTAATAATTGGTCTCTCTGCCACAAGTCTTTCCCTACTCCAAAATATCTTCCCCTTCACCCTAAAATGATTTTTCTAAAATATAGGTTTTCTGATGTTACTCCCACATTCACCTAATAAACTCCAGTGACTCCCTATTACCTCCAGGAGCAAACATAGAAGTCCTTTGTTTGGCATTTAAAGGGCTTCCAAAAGTCCCTTTCCATCTTTTTAGTCATCCTATAATTTACTCCTTTCCACATACTCTCTGGTCCAGACATGCTGGTCTTCTTGCTATTCCTCATACTCCATCTCCATACCTTTGATCTGACTATTCCCCATGCCTGGGATTTTGTCGTATTCCACCTCCTGGTTTCTCTGGATTTCTTCAAGATCATCTCAAAATCTATCTTCTTCCAGGAAAATGGGCTGTTTTCCCAAATATTCTCCTCTACCCCATCCTTTCTAATGTTACCTTCCGTCCATCTACTTTGTATGTATCCATTCTGTTTTTTTTCCCATCTGTTCTCTGTCTTGCATGAATCTGTTTATATCAGAGTTATCACCTCCATTAGAATGTCACTTTTCTGAAGAAAGAGATTGCTTTTGCCTTTCTTTGTATTCTCTGTTTAACATAGTGCCTGACAATGAGAAAGCACTTAATAAATGCTAATTGATTGCTTTCCAAGTTACAAAATGCTTTCACCACAACAAAATGTGGCATAAGTAGTGCATTATTACCCCCATTTTATAGATGAGAATACTGAGGCTCAAAGTAGAATAGTAGCTGGGTTGGTCGGTTACCCAGTAAATTTAGCGAGTGTAGGAATAGAACCCAGTTTTCTCAGTCTATGTGTCTGTTGTTCCTTCCATGCATGATACCATTTTGCCTTAGGATAAGGAGAAAAGGAAGAACTTTCACATTTTGCTGTTCCCTACACATCCCAGTGATTCTGATTCCCTGTAGATCACCATCAAAATCCTATTACCCATTCCCCCACTACCTGACTCCTTATTCTTATGCTTCTCAACCTTCACATTCCAGAATTCAACATTATCCTTTACTTCAACTTTATTTTCTGGAATCTCTATTCTGTAAGTAACAAATTTCTCATCAGCCTAAATCTTTCCCTCACCTACTCACTCCATCTTTTAGCTGTTACTGAAACTTGGGTTCCCCCAATGATACATCCTCCAGTACAGGCTGCACCTTTACTCATTCTCTTTAGATCACCAGTTAAGACAGAGGAATTGAGATACTCCTTGTTCCCCATTGCAAATTCTCTCCCTACTTCCATCACTCAGGAAACTCTTCTCCTTTGAGAATCATGCAATTCATATCCATCACACAATTGAAATCTTGATAGCTGTTCTCTAAAGACCTCCAGGAGCTCACTTCTTTTTCTTCATCAATGAGTTTAGTATCTGGTTACAATTTCTCTCTCCTCCGCAATTTCTGCTCTCATACTTGGGGACTTTAACATACATATTGACTCTTCCTTCATACATTCTAACTACTCATTTTCTCAATTTGCTTTCTTCCTTTAATTTTTTTTTTTTGTCTTTTAATTTTTTATTAAAAAAAAAAAAAAACAGTAAGAAAAAAACAACCAGAAAAGAAAAACAAAATAAAGCAAAAGAAAAGAGAACACTATCATATGCCCAGCAAAACATCAAGGAGAATTCAAAATATATTCAAAATATATAACAACAAATTACCAGATCAAGAAAGTATATATGTATATGTATATATGGTCATTCATGAATGACCATTTTTTTCTTTACTTCCTTGTAAATTATTCTTTGGTTCTCTGCTTCGCACTTTATTTACCTTATTCTTTTATCCCTGTCATTCCCCCCACCACTCCCAATGAAATTTACCAATTTACTCCACCATCTTCCCAGAATTCTCCCCAACTAATTCACTTCCAATTACTGGTTCCTTTATCCACCTTAGTTACCAACAAAGATTATCATTTCCTAGATCTTTCCATCACTTGGAAATGTACCACTCCCAATGTTCAAGAATTCTGAAATTCCCTTATCTGATTAGAATCTATTGGTTTTTCCTCCTCTTCTTCTGCCTTCCTTTGTCAAACCCTACACTATGACCTCTAAACTTTGACTCCTCAGTTCTCTCCTAAGCCATTTCCTACAATATCCACCCTCTTCTTTTACCTGTCTTGACCCTTTAGTGAACCATTTCAAATCTACACTGTTTTCTTCTCTTGAGTCTTCTTGTCATATCACTCATTGCTCCCTTCAAACCCTATCTTTAGATCGCTCACACCATTAATTCCCTTCATTCCTACACACATACTGCTAAATGAAAGCAGAGAAAATCTTTGGACCATTCTGATTGGGTCCACTACAAACTTATGTTACACAGCCTCAACTGGGTTCTTACTGCTGCTAGGCAATTCTACTCTTTCCTCATCAAATCACTATCCCACTCTCCACAGTGATTCTTCAAACTTTTTATCTCTTATGAAAACTCTCATAGCTTTCACTCCTTCCATCCCCTCAGCAAACATCCCATTCAATGGGAGTTTCCACTTCTCTTTTTCTTTATTTCCTATCATTTATATGCTTTCTGCCACTATTTCCTCCTTCACCTGTCACATGTGAAGAGATCACCTTACTCCTTACTAATTAATCCTTCTACCTACATAAGCAATCCCATTTCATGAGTACTCTAACATATTGCCCCAGTCTGTCATCACAACTCTATCTCTTATTTTTCAATTTCTCCTTTTCTAGTGGTTCCTTTCCTATTGCCTACATACAGTTTATTTTTCTTTACATTCCCATAGTCAAAAAATCATTAATCCTTTCATCCCTGTTAACTATCATCCTATATGTCCTCTGCCCTTTGTGGATAAATAAACTCCTTGAAACAGACATCTCTCACTCTACTAAATCCCTTTATCCAGTTTCTGATTTTGTTATTGCACTGAAGCTGGTCTCTCCAAAGTCACCTATGTATCTCCTAATTGATAAATCCGATAGCCTTTTCTTAATCCTAATCCTCATTCTCCTTTGAACTCTGCAGACTTGAACACTGGTGACTAACTCTTCTCCTTGGTAATCTCTTCTCTCTAGGTTTTCAGGACACTACTCTCTTAATTTTTTCCTAACTGTTTCTTCTCCATTTTATTTGCTGGATCCTTTTTCAGATCATGGCTTCTAATGATTATTGTTGTTTGTTCTTCATTCTCAAAGAGGACCATGATATCAGGGAGTTTTGACATGACATACAAGTAAATTGGATTTAAGTGAGACAAGGTCATCTACTTCATTTTTCCCCAGAGCCATCTGAGTTGAGTAGCCAGATATAGATCAGGATGACCATAGATGGCTCTTCTAATGGTAGGAATCCCTCAGGATCCATTCTGGGACTTCTTCTCTTCTACCTCTATACCACTTCATTTTTTTATCTTATCAATTTCTATGGATTTAATTACCATCTCTGGGCTGCTGATTTTCAAACATACTTAGCCTTCCCCAACTTTTCTGCTCACCTCCAATTTCCCATCTCCAACTGCCTTTCAGATATCCTAAATTGCATGTCCAATAGACATCTTAAACTCAACATGTACAAAATAAAACTCACAATCTTTCCTGCAGAACCCTCCCTTTCTCCTACCTTTTCTATTCCTGTAGAAGGTAACAACATCTTAAGATTTGTGATCTAGGAATTATCCTCAATTTCTGAAAGTTGAAGGGCAGAGGGAAGAGGAAAAAAAAATCATAACTCAGCTTTATGCCAACTGAGCAACAACTTATCACATAAGGAACGTACGTAAAATTTACTTTTCCCACAGTAAGCCAGTTTGTTCCCTGGAAAAGGGCTGTCTAGCTAGGAGCCCAGTCCGTCTGCTCCTCAGTCTACTCCTACAATTGATTCCCCCCAAGCCTTTACATTCTAGCTCCCTGGGGATCCAAATGGGCCTTGGAAATGATGCCTTGCTGTCTATGAGATGAAATGTACCCACTGCTTGGTAATTAGCAAATTAGTCTCATCTCAGAGACTTCAAGGCCTATAAAGTATCTCTAGGGATCAGAACTGTTTTTCAGTAATGCTCTGCAAATGAAATCCCAAATCTAAACATCTCCTAATTTATTCCCTAGCAACTTCTAATTTGGAGGGTATTCAGTCAGAGAACAGTGAGTTGACATGTTGCTTCAAGAAACTCACTTGTTCTCATTTTCATGCTATTGAGAAAGGAAAGCATAGAAATCCTTCATTATAATAATACTAACTCCCCTTTCAATAATGCTTAAAATGTACCAAAAAAAGGTGCTTGCTTCATAACAACCACAACAATTATTTTTATTTTATAAATGGGATGGAGGCTGCAATTAGAAGGGATTTAAGTGATCTTATCGAACACTCACATTTTACAGATGAGGAAATAAATCTAAATCCAGAGATATTAAATAATTTGCTTAAAATCACAAAGATCATTAAGTGGAAGAGTCAAGATTTAGACCTGAATTCATTAAATCCCACAAGAAGCAACATGGTACTCTGGAAATGAACACTGACTCTCAAGTGAGAGATCCTGGTGACAAATATGATGATGTTTGTAAAGGATTTAACATGGTACCTGTAACATACCAAGTACTTAATAAATGCTTATTCCCTTCTCTCATTCCATATTACTTGTATATTTAACTAAGTCACTTTACTTTCATTTACTTATACAAAAAAAGAGGTTTGAATTAGTTGGCGTCTCAGATTTTCAGGTCCAGCATTCTTTTTTTCACTATTTTATTTTATCTTCTATTGTCACCTGATATTTAATCCCTCCCATTCTATCAAAAGGCAGCCTCAACTCTTCATAATCTTTTAACTAGCCATCCAAGACAGCCAGTTTCCACTTTCAAAACAAAAGGTCATTTTCCCCTCAATAAGAAATCTCTTATGACACTTCCTTCCCTTCCTCTATGTGTGGATTAGTTTTAATTAACTGATATTGATTAGTTTTCCTGAACTGCTTTTTCTTCTATTTCATTTTGTACAATTTTTTGTTATAAAGACTGGCTTTCTGGATAAAGGAGAGGAAGCAGATATATTTAGAAATGAAGGTAATTTTTCAATGGTTTGTTTGAAGGAAATGCCTTGTAAAAGAATCATAGGAACTAAGTTGTAATACTTAGATACAACTATTTGCTCTCCTTTCTTTCAACTTCCTTAAAGACTAAAAGGGAAAAATGAGGAATCAAAAGAATTTTTCTCCAGCGTCTGTGATCAGTGATTTTAGGGAAAAGGGTAAGGAATTGAGATGGGAGAAGAAAGATAATGAAAGTAAGAAATGAGAAAGAAAAGAGAAAAGATGGGTAGAGAACAAGAAGAGAGAAGAAAAGAAAAGGAGAGAGGAAAAGTAGAAGAGAGAAAAAGAAAGTATAAAGGAGAAGTAGAAGGAGGAAGAAAAGGATAGGGAAAAATACATTACACCTATGAAGAGTCATCTTCTCCCTCACTATCTCCCCATCTCATTTATTAATACAATCAGTTGTCAAATGTAGTTTCCCTTCTGGTTTCTATCATAATGGTCTTCTCATCTGCATTCACATAGCCACCAGCTTAGTTCAGGCTCTTATCACCTTTTACATAAGCTCTTGATGGGATCATGAAGCAGACTTGACTGAAAAAACAACAATAATAGATTGCCTGGAAAATTATCAAAATGTGCATACCCTCTGACCCAGCAGTGCTACTACTGGGCTTATACCCCAAGGAAATACTAAAGAAGGGAAAGGGACCTGTAAGTGCCAAAATGTTTGTGGCAGCCCTTTTCATAGTGGACTAGAAACTGGAAGATGAATGGATGTCCATCAATTGGAGAATGGTTGGGTAAATTATGGT
This sequence comes from Sminthopsis crassicaudata, assembly GCF_048593235.1. NCBI lineage: Eukaryota > Metazoa > Chordata > Mammalia > Dasyuromorphia > Dasyuridae > Sminthopsis > Sminthopsis crassicaudata. The sequence goes on along the minus strand of NC_133618.1, from coordinate 449,904,701 downwards.
ATATGAAGGTTATGGAATATTATTGCTCTGTAAGAAATGACCAACAGGAGGAATACAGAGAGGCCTGGAGAGACTTACATCAACTGATGCTGAGTGAAAGGAGCAGAACTAGGAGATCATTATACACTTTAACAATGATACTGTATGAGGATGTATTCTGATGGAAGTGGATTATCTTCAACATAGAGAAGAGCTAATCCAATTCCAATTGATCAATGATGGACAGAATCAGCTACACTCAGAAAAGGAACACTGAGAAATAAGTGTAAACTGTGAGCATTTTTTGTTTTGTTTTGTTTTGTTTTTCTTCCCAGATTATTTTTACCTTCCCAATACAATTCTTCCTTTGCAACAACAACAACAAAATTCAGTTAAGCACATATATATTGTACCAAGCATATACTATAAGATATTTAATATGTATGGGAATGCCTGTCATCTAGGGGAGGGGGTGGAGGGAAGGAGGGGAAAAAATTCGGAACAGAAGGGAGTACAAGGGATAATGTTATATAAAAAAAATTACCTATGCATATGTACTGTCAAAAAATGTTATAATTATAAAATTATAAAAATAATAGATTGCAATATGTTTCTAATGAGATGTTATTCCCCCAATCTCTTTCCTCCAATCCATTATCCACATAGCTGCCAAAACAATCTTTCCAGAATACCTATCTTGTGAAAGTTGTTCAAAAATCTTCATTGACTCCCTGCAGTCTTCTAGAACAAAATATTTTATATACCAGTCAAACTCAGCTATTTGCTATTCTTCCAACTCCCTATGCTGTCTCTTACTTGTACTTGATTAAGTCATTTGCCCCATGCTAGAAATAAACACATTCCTTTATCTCTGATTATACAGTGATTTCCAAAAGAAAATAATATTTTTATATGCAAAACATTATATAAAAAGTGGGTTCTTTAAGAAACCCAAATCTTCATTTCACATCATTTGCTTTTTTTTTTTTAAGCATGTAATAAATTCTACTTTCAAAACTGTCTTGTTGGTCTGTGCTTTCTTCTGAATTTGATTCTGTTCTCTTCCCTCATTTTAATAGATCCTGGATGGTTTTTAAAATTATCTTTCCTCCCACCCTCACAAAGAACTCTGAATTAGCAGATAAAAACTGGGGAGAAAGACATGGTGCATATGTTCAACTGTTGTTGTTATTGCTGCTGCTAATGGTTTTGTTATTGTTTATCCTTCCTTATTGAAGAGAATATTGGGGCAGTAATACCATGACATGCAGATGAGTTGTATTTAATTGAGGGTAGGCTATGCAAAGTCACCAGGCTCATTTTTTTCCTCCAGAGCTGTGGCAAGTTATAGATCAGAAAGACTGAAGATGACCATGGATCAGTGGGAGATCTATACCTTTTTAAGCTAAGGTCTTTAACAGGTCTCAGTTTGACTGAGACAATACTCAATAAGCGATTAAGGCTAGGTAAGAAAAAAAGACAAAGAATATCCTTTTTTGCCTTTAAAAAAAAACAAAAACAATTTGGGAGAGGAAAACTCTCTGGATATCTGACCAAAAGAGAAACAATTTCTATTAACATTCATTTTGAGCCAAGAACAGCTTTGCCCTATGACCACTTCCTATTGGGTCCCCAGGAGATCAGCTCTACTTATAGAGGTTGTTGTTTATCCTTTGTTTTCAAAGGAAACCATTACATCATGATAAGATGATAAGAATAATCATAAGAATTGGATTAAAGTGAGTTAGTCACTAGCTGCAGTTTCTCCTCCAGAGCCATCTGAATCCAGTGGCATGATACAGATCAGGACCAGTGGAGATAGCCCTAGATACACCAGGGAGACTGTGGTCTTTTAAAGTTATTCTATATTCTTTTCATATACCACCTATTTCTTAGCCTAGAATTTAAGGCCTGCTATGATCTGACTTCAGCTTTCTTTCTTTTTCTAACTAAAACAGTTGAGTACACACATGTTTTTACAGAATCTCTACACAAAAATCTTTGATGTCAATAAAGTCACGTAGCATCATACATTGAGATGTAGTATCCAAATGGAACCATTGCACTAAGTATCATCTGCTGAAGATGCTAATGCCCTTCATTTCTGTTTTATGGAGGCAATGTTTCAGAACCAATTACTTCCAAATTAGATATCTAACTCCTACGATACAAAACAGCACTTGGTGTAGTGAAAATACACTTTGGATTTGGAGTCAAAGAATCTGGAACCAAATCCCAGCTGTCATTTACTGCTTATGTGAGCTTAAATAAGTAATTTAACTTTTCCAGGAGCCATTAGTAAAATTAAGGGGTTGGATTAGATGATCACTAACTTCACTTCCAATTGTAACTATGATTCTGTCATACTTGAGAAAAACTAGTTTAAGTTCAAGGGGGGAAAAGTGTGAAAATTAGACTTCAAATCCTTAATTAGCTAGAGTAAATTAGTAGGCCACCTACTTCTGTGCAAAAATACAACAATAAACATTTTAAATATACATTGGAAGGTTGGTAGCCCAGTTCTACAAATGAATAACTGAAATTTGTGTTGGGACAGGGCATCAGTCATATTTCCCTTCATCACTGAAATCACACTGCTCGGTAGTGGGGATTCAAAGGGGCAAAAAATGAACATTTTATGCAATCTTGTTTGTTTAATTAGGATTTTACATTACAAGAAGTTCCTTGAGGGTCAGACTAGTTCGTTTTTATCTTTGTGTCCCCTGCACCTAGCACAGTAGCTGTGACCCAGTTTGCACAATAGCTTGCTTGTTTGTTTTTCAATTTAACTGCTCTAGAGAAAACCATTTCACATACACACACACACATATATATATATAAATGTATATATATATATATATATACATGTACACATATATGTGTATCATATATAGATATATATGTGTGTATATATCTATATGTGATGCACATATCTATCATGTATAAAACTATACATGTATAGTGTGTATATTTCTATTTATCATTTCTTTGTCTGGGGGTAACCAGCATCTTCCTTCATAGGTTCTTTGCAGTTGATTTTAATATTTACAAAACTCAGAATAGCTTGTTGAATTGCACAACACCATATGTCTCCTCAAGGGCTTTATATTTGCAGCAGAGCTTTTCTAATCTTTGTTGTCTGTTTTTTTAATAGTAGTAGAGCTTTTTAATAGTAGAATTTATTACATGCTTTAAAAAAAAAAGCAAGCGATGTGAAGATTTGGGTTTCTTAAAGAATCCACTTTTTATATAATGTTTTGCATATAAAAGTATTCTTTTCTTTTGGAAAAAACTGTATAGTTTTTGCAAACTTAATAGTCATTAAAAATAAACAAAATAATGTAATGGATGGGAGAGCTGGGTTCTAGTCAGTGCTCAACTGACTAGTTAGCATCAATTCCTAGGGAAAATCACCTTGCTTCTTCTCTAGCCTACTGCTTTCTTTTATTTTTAGTCAGACTAGATAAACTATATGGTTGTGTTAAATTTTATCATAGCGTTAGAATTTAAAAAGTTGATGCTTAATCATGACATTTAGTCAGTCAACTTCATGCTTACACTGTTAAGAAACTAAGCTAATTTTTCTTCCATAACACCAATAAAAAGGGTGGAGGGGCTAATTTGAGTGTTATTTTACAATCTTGAAACTTTCACCTAATTTTTCCCCTAAGAAGTAAGCCATTTCCTTGAGTCTCAAGCAATCTCTCTTTTCCATTTTATTTCATATTTTCTCCTTTATATTATACCCTTAAATCTTTATGTACTTTTTATGTAACTAGCTAAACTCAGTTATTTGCTATTGTCCCACCTCTACATGCCATCTCTTACACCTATACATGATCACAAGCCATCTTCCTGCCCCCCCAACTTAGGAATAAATACTTTTATTATTTCAGATATGTTAGTATTTCCCCCCAAAAAAAGATAATTTCCATATATATATATATAAAACAGAACATAAAAAATCAGTACTTTAATCATAATTCTTAAGTTGTTCACAATTGCTTTTCTTTATAACATTGCCATGCTTGTATAACTTGTTCCAATGGTTCCATATTCTTCACTTTGTTTCAATTCACCCTATCCAGTATTCTCTGAAATTATTTCTTTGGTCCTTTCTTATGGTGAAAGTATATTTTATTCACATACAACAATTTGTTCATTCATTTCTTAATTGCCTAAGAAGTAATATATTTTCTTATTTTTGCTTTTCCTTGTCCCTACTTTTTTTTTTTTCATGATTAGGATGTTTATTTTGATTGTGACTATTTTCTCATTGGCATTATTTTTTCTCTCAAAATATATCCTCATTTTCTTTGACTTTTTCTTTGAAATTTGATGTATTTTGACATCATACTATTAGTTTGTATACCTCTGTATATACTCCTTCTTTGTTTGTCAGATAAGAGTTAGGTTTATCTGATGTCTGCTCTTGCCCACCGCTTTCTTCTGTGCTTGTATACTCTCCACACACACCCTAGATGTAAGAAATATCCATCCTCTTTTTCCTACTTACTACACCAGTGTATTCCTGAGTCTTCTTTTCTTTTTTCAAACCCTCAGAACAGAAGCAATCTAGCCCACAAGAAATATGCTTTTCTTATTTAATTCCTTCAGGACACGCTATATTAAGATTTTGAAAGTACATATTTTAATTTCCCCTATTAGAATGTTGGCACTACATAATCATACAAATCCTTCTAATTTGTCAAATAAACTGATCTTTCTAATTTTCTCTAGACTTTTGTGTTTGTATTTCAAAGTTTCTACTTAGCCTTGGTCTTTTGATCAGAGATAATTGAAAATCCTCTATTACATTTAAAATCTTTTTTTTTTCCCTCCTGTAAGATTATACTCAGCTTTGTAGGGAGTTTTTTGAGGGGAGAAGAGTGTTGTAAGCTTAAACTCTTTACCTTTTGGTCTTGATTGTGATTTCTTGGTAAATGAAGTGATTCTTTCTGAATATTTATGGTATTTTTTACTTAGGGAATTCCAGATTTTGACTGTTATATTTATAGGACTTTTCCTTTCAGGATTCCTTTCATCAAGTTTTAATAGATCTGGGCAATTTTTATTTATAATTTCTTAAAATATATTGTTTGAGGTTTTTTCTTTAAAAAAAAATCATAGTTTTCTTTTTTTTTTTTTTTTAGGAGAAACTTATGTATATTTATATATAGACACATACTATACATGATATTTTATATATCTATAATAGGTATAATTAAGCATAATATGCAATTTATATTGTTTTTTTTTTTATTCATTTTTCCAAATTATCCCCTCCCTCCCTCCACTCCCTCCCCCCGATGGCAGGCAATCCCATACATTTTACATGTGTTACAATATAACCTAGATACAATATATGTGTATAAATACCATTTTCTTGTTGCACATTAATTATTAGCTTCCGAAGGTATAAGTAACCTGGGTAGATAGACAGTAGTGCTAACAATTTACATTCGCTTCCCAGTGTTCCTTCTCTGGGTATAGTTATTTCTGTCCATCATTGATCAACTGGAAGTGAGTTGGATCTTCTTTATGTTGAAGATTTCCACTTCCATCAGAATACATCCTCATACTGTATTGTTGTTGAAGTGTATAGTGATCTTCTGGTTCTGCTCATTTTACTCAGCATCAGTTGATTTAAGTCTCTCCAAGCCTCTCTGTATTCCTCCTGCTGGTCATTTCTTACAGAGCAATAATATTCCATAACCTTCATATACCACAATTTTCCCAACCATTCCCCAATTGATGGACATCCATTCAACTTCCAGTTTCTAGCTACAACAAAAAGAGCTGCCACAAACATTTTGGCACATACAGGTCCCTTTCCGCTCTTTAGTATTTCTTTGGGATATAATCCCAATAACAGCAATGCTGGGTCAAAGGGTACGCACAGTTTGACAACTTTTTGGGGATAGTTCCAAATTGCTCTCCAGAATGGCTGAATTCTTTCACAACTCCACCAACAATGTATCAGTGTCCCAGTTTTCCCACATCCCCTCCAACATTCATCATTATTTTATTTTTTCCTGTCATCTTAGCCAATCTGACAGGTGTGTAGTGGTATCTCAGAGTTGTCTTAATTTGCATTTCTCTGATCAATAGTGATTTGGAACACTCTTTCATATGAGTGGAAATAGTTTCAATTTCATCATCTGAGAACTGTCTGTTCATATCCTTTGACCATTTATCAATTGGAGAATGGTTTGGTTTCCTATAAATCAGGGTCAGTTCTCTATATATTTTGGAAATGAGACCTTTGTCAGAACCTTTCCTTTTAAAAATATTTTCCCAATTTGTTACTTCCCTTCTAATCTTGTTTGCATTAGTATTGTTTGTACAGAAACTTTTTAGTTTGATGTAATCAAAATCTTCTATTTTGTGATCAATAATGATCTCTAATTCTCCTCTGGTCATAAATTCCTTCCTCCTCCACAGGTCTGAGAGGTAGACTATTCCCTGTTCCTCTAATCTATTTATGATCTCATTCTTTATGCCTAAATCATGGACCCATTTTGATCTTATCTTGGTATATGGTGTTAAGTGTGGATCCATATCTAATTTCTGCCATACTAATTTCCAGTTTTCCCAACATTTTCTTCCGAATAATGAATTTTTGTCCCTAATGTTGGTATCTTTGGGTTTGTCAAAGATTAGATTGCTATAGATGTACCCTTTTTTGTCCTTTGTATCTAATCTGTTCCACTGATCTACCGGTCTATTTCTTAGCCAATACCAAATGGTTTTGGTGACTGCTACTATATAATATAGCTTTAGATCAGGTACACTTAGACCACCTTCCTCTGACTTTAAAAAAAAAAAAAAAATCATAGTTTTCAAAGAGTCCAGTGACTTTGAATTAACTTTTTCAAATTTACTTTCCAGGTTAGTTATATATTACAGGTAGAGATAAAAATAGAGGTATCTCTATATACTTAGAAATAGATAGTATAGATATAGATATAGATATAGATAGATACACTATATTTTTACATTTTTTTCAATCTTTTGGTTTTGTTCTAATATTTCTTGCTGTTTCATAGAATCATTGATTTCTATTTGGTCTTTGGGTAATGTTTGCTTCTTTTTTTCTTCTGTAATAAGTCTTCTTTCCCAGATTCAGGCTTTTACATTATGTCTTTCATGGTTGTAGAGTTTATGGAATATTTCTTCTATAATACCACATTCCCAAGGATTTCCTTTGTTCTCTCCATTGTTTGACTCTAATCACTGGGAACTTCAGTTCATCAATTTTACAAAGGGATACTTACTTAAAAGATACAAAGAAAGCAAATAAATCAATATTTTCTCCTAACACCTTGGAGAGTTAATTTCCCCTACACCAACCAGGTCTCTAGACAGAATATGTTCAAAACTTAGCTCACTTTCCATGTAACATTGTCCCACAAAGTTTATGTCTAAAGGTGAGACCAAGCTTATGGAGTTTAATTCTTAATAGTTGGGTTTTTAAAAAAATATTAGATGGCTTTAAAAAAAATTACTGATCTTTCCAGTTTTAGTTCTTAATTTCCTCCTTTTCAAAATCTCTCTAGATCCATGACCTTCTCACTCTTCTAAGTAACAATTAACCTCAAGATTTCTGATTCCCCTTTTTCTGAAGCATGGTACTATCTATGGAGGCACAATATGCTCACAGAGGTAGTGTTCTCTCTAACCACCAAATTTTTAGATTATACCAATTATAATTGGTATAATTATACCAATTATATATACAATTTCCCCCATCTTTCATTATAGAAATTCCCTCTTTCTCAATGGGACTTCATGAAATCAAGATTTTCCCCTTTCTTTTCTCATTGTGTTATTCTAATATCCTTTCTTTTACAGTTAAAAAGGTTTTTCTTTTAAACATTTGCAAAACTTATCATTAGAATAGTTCAATTTAACATATATATGACCTGAAGTTCCCAGTATACAATTTGTTATCTCTCTTTCCTCCCTACTCCCAAGAGAATTCTTTCTATTGGTATTTTGTTTTCTGTGTTCAAAAGTTCTGGAGTTTTCTTTATTTCACACATTATGATGTTCAGAGTTTGTTTTTTTGTTTTTGTTTTTTGTTTTTGTTTTTTTTTTTTTGTTTTTTTACTTCTCATGTTCTTTGGGAGACCTAGAATACTTAAATTGCTTCTATGTAGTTTGTTTTGGTGATTTGCTTGTTTTCTATGGATATAGTATTTATTTTAATGTATTTTTTTTACTTTTTGCTATTTTTCTTCCAGATTGTCCTTCTGCATATTTCCATCTGCAATCAATTATTTTCTCTATTCTTTCTTTAATAAGATTTGCAACTATGGATTCAAGTTATTTTGTTTTGTTAATTATTTCTGATGGGGCTATAAATTCCATTTTCAAAATTTTTAATTCTCACTTTTCTTTTCTCTTTTTTTGGAAGCAATTTGGATTCAATGACTTGCACAATTGGTGTTTGATATTGGATTTGAACTTAGGTCTTCATGATTCAAAGGCCAGTGATTTATTCACTGTATTACCTACTTAACTCTTCTCTTTTAAAGCATTCAGGAACATCCCTCTCTGGTTTCTTGATTTCTTGTGAATTCACAGGGTTCCATGTTTCATTTGGTATTGATTCATTTTCCTTTGTCTTGTCATATTTATTCAGAGATGTTTAAACTTGTTAGATGACCTAGAGGCTATATTAACTTTTGTTTTTATTATCTTCCCTGATAGTTTTTTTGTGTTCAATGCTTTTAACTGAGTTTTCTTTTTCCTGAGATCCTTGGTACTTTTAATCTTTTTTTCATATATTCTTCTAATACTCATTATTTTTATTTCCCTTTTGATGATAGTTTCATTGAAGGTTGGACTTCAAACTATCTTGCTCTCATGCAAATTACACTGACAGATTATGTGACTATAAAGAGCTGAAAATTATCCTATAGGTTATGTAGCCCAATGGTCTCTAAACTTTTTTGATCATATATCCCTATTGTTAAAAAAACTTTTTGAGCACAAACGTCTACTAAATACTTATTTATTTACATATAAAATATCTATATGTACTGCCATCTATTATATCATGTGGAATGTAAAACCTACACAAATCATAGAAATTTTCAAAAAGATCATATAAAAATTAAATGAACATTTTTTAAAAAATTTATTTTTAAAAAAATTTACCTACTAACAGTAGGTAACTAAAAAATGAAAACTATGTGACTGAACATGCTTCATTATCTTTTAAAGTTCTTATATATATCTTAAGGGTAAATAATAATTTTATTAGTTTGTTAGATGTTAGATTGGAGTATACTTCATGTCACTTCCAGGAGAAATGCCCATAATGATAAGAAAATGGAGTTTTGGAAAGGTGAAGTATTTCCTTAATCCTTATGGCTTACATGAGAAGATATATACAAAAAAGGGGTGGCCACTGAGTCAGAAAGACCTGTGTACTTTAGCTTACTAAATTTAACAAATAAATCCTACTTTTATTTTCTTTCTTTCCTCTGGTGTATGTGATATAAATATTTTCTGGGCTTCCTAAGATAGAAAGAGGCCCAAACTAGAATGGTAGCTGAATAAAAATAAGGGAATAGATGTGAGTTATTGTGATTTTGGTTTTCTAGATAGAAACAACATGCTTTGGTCACAAGTAGGATGCGGGGATTAGGAGGGGGAAGAGAGGATTGAAAATGAGAAGCTAAGTTTGACTCCAAAGTTGTGAACCTAAGTGACTTGGAAGGATAATAGATTTCCAGACAGAAATGAGGAAATTTGGAAGAGGGGTAGATTGGGGGAAGGAAGAGGGAAAGGTAATATAATTAGATTTCTGATGTATATCACAACTTGTCCTGTTGTGCCACAGTTCCCTTTTAATGTCCTGACCTAGTTTCCCTAATTGTCCTATTCAGTTACTCTGCCTCAGCTTATAACCTTCTCTCTTAATATTAGGATAAAGGTCTTATATCTTTAGACCTTAGGGATAAAGGTCTTTATCCCATTTTAGACATCATTAGAATATCGGGAGCCTCTCCAATACCTCCCTTCATTATGTCATCTTAGGTGCCTCCCCAACATTAGGTCATCCCCATCCAGGCACTTCCCCCATTATATATCTGACTTTGGAGGCTGTATTCTTGGAGATGATAGTCTCATTCAGCCCTGGGACAAAACCATTTGGTCCCAGTAAATCTCTCACTTTAAATAAAATATTAAATTATTCTCTAATCTCTATCTTACTCAGTTTCTCCAGCACTACAGTCCATGTGTATTTATTCCAAGGAATGAAAAGTTTGAGAGAAGGTCAATCATTGTCTTACCAGTAACTGTTTTTGAGATAACAGACCCTCCTTCCCTTCCAACCTGAGACTGCTTATAGCCAGAAAGTGGTCCCCTAAAGTGGGGTGGGAAGAGACAGTATTTTCCCAAAGACATCTGCACACCTGTGGCTGTGTGTAGGTCCCAATTTCCCTATAATTTCCCTGAGGGGACAACAATTCATTGTGTAGAAAAGGGGGGTTGAAAGCTTATACAGCAGCAGGAAAAGGAGGAATGGAGAAATGTTGGCAAAGAGGAAAGAGAAATATGATTATGTTGTCAATAAACTCCACAATTTACAAGGAATGAAGGATGTCCTCCATCATACTTCCTGAGGTCATACAAAGGCTCACTTTGGAGACTGCTACTCTAATATAATTCTCTCATTTTACGAATAAGGGAACAGAAGTCCAAAAAAATTGCCCTTAAATTTATGACCAGAGGAGAACTAGAGATCATTATTGATCACAAAATAGAAGATTTTGATTATATCAAACTAAAAAGTTTCTGTACAAACAATACTAATGCAAACAAGATTAGAAGGGAAGTAACAAATTGGGAAAATATTTTTACAATTAAAGGTTCTGACAAAGGTCTCATTTCCAAAATATATAGAGAAGTGACCCTAATTTATAAGAAATCAAACCATTCTCTAATTGATAAATGGTCAAAGGATATGAACAGACAGTTCTCAGATGATGAAATTGAAACTATTTCCACTCATATGAAAGAGTGTTCCAAATCACTACTGATCAGAGAAATGCAAACTAAGACAACTCTGAGATACCATTACACACCTGTCAGATTGGCTAAGATCACAGGAACAAATAATGATGAATGTTGGAGGGGATGTGGGAAAACTGGGACACTAATACATTGTTGGTGGATCTGTGAAAGAATCCAACCATTCTGAGAGTAATTTGGAACTATGCCCCAAAAGTTATCAAACTGTACATACCCTTTGATCCAGCATTGCTGCTATTGGGCTTATATTCCAAAGAAATACTAAAGAGGGGAAAGGGACCTGTATGTGCCAAAATGTTTGTAGCAGCAGCTCTTTTCCTAGCAGCTAGAAACTGGAAGTTGAATGGATGTCCATCAATTGGGGAATGGTTGGGTAAATTATGGTATATGAAGGTTATGGAATATTATTCCTCTGTAAGAAATGACCAGCAGATATTTGGCTATAAATTCAAAATGGAAATGTGATTTCAACTATTCAGAAGTTTTCTTCAACAATACAGATTACAATCTATCCATGTCCAATTATTCTATACACTTCTTGTCCACATACTTGATGGTTCAACCAATGTGCTAAAGTTTTTCCTCACTCTCTCTTCATACCATATAAAGTGTGTGTGAAACAAAAAAAAAACAAAAACAAAAAACAAAAAAAAATGACCAGCAGGACGAACGCAGATAGGTTTGGAGAGACTTACATGAACTGATGCTGAGTGAAATGAGCAGAACCAGAAGATCATTATACACTTCAACAACAATGCTATATGAGGATGTATTCTGATGGAAGTGGATATCTTCAACATAAAGATGATCCAACTCACTTTCAGTTGATCAATGATGGACAGAAACAACTACACCCAGAGAAGGAACACTGGGAAGTGAATGTAAATTGTTAGCACTACTGTCTATCTACCCAGGTTACTTATACCTTCGGAATCTAATACTTAATGTGCAACAAGAAAATTGAATTTACACACATATATTGTATCTAGGTTATACTGTAACACATGTAATATGTATGGGATTGCCTGTCATCTAGGGGAGGGAGTAGAGGGAGGGAGGGGAAAATTTAGAAAAATGAATACAAGGGATAATGTTATAAAAAAAATTACTCATGCATAAAAAAAAGAAAGAAAGAATTTAGAGCTTGAAAAAAAATAAATAAATAAACAAACACATAATTAAATAAATAAATAAGTAGATTATAAAATAAATAAATGAAAGATTTTTTTTTTTAAAAATTGCCCTTAGTGGGATGCAGCTAAAGCGGTAATAAGGGGAAATTTTATATCTTTAGAGGCTTATTTGAAGAAAATTGAGAAAGAGAAGATTAACGAATTGGGCTTAAAACTTAAAAGGCTAGAAAAAGACCAAATTATAAACCCCCAACCAAAAATTAAACTCGAAATACAAAAATTAAAAGGAGAAATCAATAAAATTGAAAGTAAAAAAACTATTGAATTAATAAATAAAACCAAGAGTTGGTTTTATGAAAAAGCCAATAAAATAGATAAACCTTTGGTAAATTTGATCAAAAAAAAGAAAGAGGAAAATCAAATTGATAGTCTTACAAATGAAAAGGGGGATCTTTCCACCAATGAAGAGGAAATTAGAGAAATAATAAGGAGTTACTTTGCCCAACTTTATGCCAATAAATTTGATAACTTAAGTGAAATGGATGACTTCCTCCAAAAATATAGGCTCCCTAGATTAACAGAGGAGGAGATAAATTGCTTAAATAGTCCCATTTCAGAAAAAGAAATAGAACAAGCTATTAATCAACTCCCCAGGAAAAAATCCCCAGGGCCAGATGGATTCACATGTGAATTCTACCAAACATTTAAAGAACAATTAGCCCCAATGTTATATAAATTATTTGAAAAAATAGGGGATGAAGGAGTCCTACCAAATTCCTTTTATGACACAGACATGGTACTGATACCTAAACCTGGTAGATCGAAAACTGAGAAAGAAAATTATAGACCAATCTCCTTAATGAATATTGATGCTAAAATCTTAAATAAGATATTAGCAAAAAGACTTCAGAAAATCATCTCCAAGATAATACACTATGATCAAGTAGGATTTATTCCAGGAATGCAGGGCTGGTTTAATATTAGGAAAACTATTAATATAATTGACCATATTAATAATCAAATTAATAAGAACCATATGATCATCTCAATAGATGCAGAAAAAGCATTTGACAAAATCCAACATCCATTCCTACTAAAAACTCTTGAGAGTATAGGAATAAATGGATTATTCCTTAGAATAATCAGGAGTATATATTTAAGACCGTCAGTAAGCATAATATGCAATAGAAATAAACTGCAACCTTTCCCAGTAAGATCAGGAGTGAAACAAGGTTGCCCACTATCACCATTACTATTCAATATAGTACTAGAAACGCTAGCCTCGGCAATAAGAGCCGAGAAAGAGATTCAAGGAATTAGAGTAGGAAATGAGGAAATTAAACTATCACTTTTTGCAGATGACATGATGGTATACTTAGAGAACCCCAAAGACTCTGCTAAAAAGCTACTAGAAATAATTCAAAATTTCAGCAAAGTGGCAGGATACAAAATAAATCCACATAAATCCTCGGCATTTTTATATATCACTAACAAAATGCAACAGCAAGAGATACAAAGAGAAATTCCATTCCAAACAAATGTTGATAGTATAAAATATTTGGGAATCCATCTACCAAAGAAAAGTCAGGAATTATATGAGAAAAATTACAAAACACTTGCCACAAAAATAAAATCAGATTTAAATAATTGGAAAGACATTCAGTGCTCTTGGATAGGCCGAGCGAATATAATAAAGATGACAATACTCCCCAAACTAATCTATTTATTTAGTGCTATACCAATCAGACTCCCAAGAAACTATTTTAATGACCTAGAAAAAATAACAACAAAATTCATATGGAAGAATAAAAGGTCAAGAATTGCAAGGGAACTAATGAAAAAAAACTCAGAGGAAGGTGGTCTAAGTGTACCTGATCTAAAGCTATATTATATAGCAGCAGTCACCAAAACCATTTGGTATTGGCTAAGAAATAGACCGGTAGATCAGTGGAACAGATTAGATACAAAGGACAAAAAAGGGTACATCTATAGCAATCTAATCTTTGACAAACCCAAAGATTCCAACATTAGGGATAAAAATTCATTATTCGGAAAAAATTGTTGGGAAAACTGGAAATTAGTATGGCAGAAATTAGATATGGATCCACACTTAACACCATATACCAAGATAAGATCAAAATGGGTCCATGATTTAGGCATAAAGAGGGAGATAATAAATAGATTAGAGGAACAGAGGATAATCTACCTCTCAGACTTGTGGAGGAGGAAGGAATTTATGACCAGAGGAGAACTAGAGATCATTATTGATCACAAAATAGAAGATTTTGATTACATCAAACTAAAAAGTTTCTGTACAAATAATACTAATGCAAATAAGATTAGAAGGGAAGTAACAAATTGGGAAAATATTTTTAAAAACAAAGGTTCTGACAAAGGTCTCATTTCCAAAATATATAGAGAACTGACCATAATTTATAAGAAACCAAACCATTCTCCAATTGATAAATGGTCAAAGGATATGAACAGACAATTCTCAGAGGAAGAAATTGAAACTATATCCACTCACATGAAAGAGTGTTCCAAATCACTACTGATCAGAGAAATGCAAATTAAGACCACTCTGAGATACCACTACACACCTGTCAGATTGGCTAAGATGACAGGAACAAATAATGACAAATGCTGGAGGGGATGTGGGGAAATTGGGACACTAATACATTGCTGGTGGAGTTGTGAAAGAATCCAGCCATTCTGGAGAGCAATCTGGAATTATGCCCAAAAAGTTATCAAACTGTGCATACCCTTTGACCCAGAAGCGCTACTACTGGGATTATATCCCAAGGAAATGCTGGGGAGCGGAAAGAGACATATATGTGCCAAGATGTTTGTGGCAGCTCTTTTTGTTGTAGCTAGAAGCTGGAAGATGAATGGATGTCCATCAGTTGGAGAATGGTTGGGTGGATTGTGGTGTATGAAGGTTATGGAATACTATTGCTCAGTGGGAAATGACCAGCAGGAGGAATGCAGAGAGGGTTGGAGAGACTTAAATCAACTGATGCTGAGTGAAATGAGCAGAACCAGAGGATCACTGTATACTTCAGCAACAATGCTTGTATGGGGATGTATTCTGATGGAAATGGAAATCTGCAACATAAAGAAGATCCAACTCACTTCCAGTTGATCAATGATGGACAGAGGTAGATACACCCAGAGAAGAAACACTGGGAGGGGAATGTAAATTGTTAGCACTAATATCTGTCTGCCCAGGTTGCATGTACCTTTGGATTCTAATGTTTATTGTGCAACAAGAAAATGATATTCACACACATGTATTGTACTTAGACTATATTGTAACACATGTAAAATGTATGGTATTGCCTGTCGTCGGGGGGAGGGAATAAGGGAGGGGGGGTAATTTGGAAAAATGAATACAAGGGATAATATTATAAAATATATATATATATATAATAAAAAAAATTAAAAAAAAAATTGCCCTTAGTCACAAAGGTATCACATAACAGAGCTGGGATTTGAATCCAGAGTTCTTCAACTCCAAATCTACTACTCTCTCTGAAGTACATCAAATCAAAAGATAAACAAACCTGAAATGTATGAACCTGTCTGGAGACAATATGGACCAGGACAAGAGTGATACAGTCATTCAGTTTTTTATTGAGTCATTTGGGAGTGGGGGAGAGATTTAATGGATATCCACAAGGAAAGAGGAAGAGTACATGGGACTGGGGGGGGAGAAAGAGGAATGGAACCAAACTCCATGGAGTTTCCAAGAGAAGCCAGTGGTCCTGGAGATCAATGGGTGTCACTGAAAAAGCTAATTTATACAGAGAAGGGCATGAAGTATCAAGAGGAACCAGAACTTGGAATCCATAGGCTGAGTCCCACAGTGACACACTTATCTTCAGCAGATCCATGTCATAGAACAGAACCAGAGAGATCCAGACCATGGGAGAGAGAGCCCAGCTACAGTGTTTAATTCTCCATCAGAAATGAAGCCTTGCCTGTAGAAGAACAATCTTTCCATAGCTAGCTATGACTCCTACTTGTCAGTCCTCTTCCTCTTCAGTTTTTAATGTACTGAACATTGGATCCCAAAAGCAGAAAGTTCTAGAGATAAAAATAGAGAGAATACAGAAGAGAAAAATCATCCTCTACTCGAAGAGACAACTCTAATTTAAGGAGAGACAAGTCATTTCCTTTGGAAACTCTTGGAAAATGGAAAGTCCCATTCTAACTAAAATGAAATCAATACACAGAGGTCATAAATACTCCCTAGACCCTGTGATCTTACTAAAACACAGTCTCTGTCAGATGCTTCACTATTTATCTGTCGTTTTATAAACGGATGCCTTTCTGGAGGACCAGCATAAATGCCACTTTCTGTCACCTAAATTTTCCCTTCCAAGCATACAACAGCAAAATTGTAAGCTGTCTGGCATTACATTCCTGCCTCCTGATTCATTTCCCTTCACCCAAAAGAGAATCTATTTCTAAAACTCAAGGCAATGTCAGTTATTGTTCACTATTGGACAATAGCAAGTGGACACCATTTTCAGCTTTATCAGCTTTATCATCATCATCATCATGGCAGTTTGGTAACAATGGAAAGAATTTTGACTCTACAGTCAGAGAATCTGGGTATATAAATTCAGCCTCTTAGGTTTAGTAAGCAGCCATATGACCTTGGACAATCAATCCACAAGCATTTATCAAGTACTAGTTACCTGACTGAGTGAAGTACATAAAGGGGACATAAGACAAAAAAAAATGTAATAATCTCTGCTCCCAAGGATCTTCTAGTCTTTCAGAAAAGTAACAGTCTCCCTCAGGTTCAGCAACCTCATCTGTAAAATGAAAACACTGGACTAATTGATCTCCAAGATCTCTTCAGCTTTATAGCATCACCACCCTGAGTCTACATTCTAAGTTTCTATTAATTATATGCTTCCAAGTAGTGTACCCAACACAACTGAATAATGCCAGGGTTACCTGGCTTTTGTAAATAATAAGTGAGAATTTGTTTGCTGAATTTCCTTTGGGTATTGAACTCATTTTGACATTTCTCCATCCATTGAGTTGGTAATGGCTAATGGCAGGGAAAATTGATCAATATTTAATTCTTATTTTGACACTGAGTTATGTAGACTGGCTTTTTATATGTTCCTTATTTCTCATATCATTTCTTATTCATTCTGTCCTTAAAAGTCCAGGCACTGAAGAAGAGCTGAGAAAATGCATCTCTCTCCGTTCTTTACAGAGTTGAGAAAATGTAGGTATAGAATGTTATATTCAAGTCATGTGATCAGTTTGCTGAATTGTTCTTTTTTTCCTTTATCTTTTGTTACAATGAGTGGTTTGCTGAATAGTAAAGAAATATTATAAAAAATAAAGGTGAAAATAAAAAATATCAATAAACATTTTATTTGACTCCTGGATTTTTGTACTCTGTATCTTTATAGACAGAGTGGATTAGGAGTGTGGAATATAATACATAATGTCCGATTTAATTGATGATGATTAATTTTGTTCCCCTTTCTCTCTCTCCCCTCCCTTTTTATTCTTTATCATAAGGAATGGTTCACCAGGAAAGGAAACAGGGAGGGAAATATTAGGAAATATAGTTGTGTTAAAAACAGCAAAAAAGATGCTAATAATTGTAAGTTGTTTCAAGAGGTATTTCAAGTTCTATTCTTATCCCTACTTCTTGGGTCCCCATTCAGTTTTGGGTTCTTTTGCCAATTCGAAAGTTCCAGTTCATAATTCTGGCACACAGGGAGAATATGCCTCTGAATCTAAGCCATTTGCTGGGACTAAGGCAGGTGTGACAAAAGACAAGCTGATAGCAAAGATATTCAGATCAGTCCCCCAGTCCCCTCTTAACAGTAGCCCAAACATCCAAACCTAATTCCTCCTTGAGATTTCCCATGTTCCCATTTTTCCATTTCCCTCAACGTACCTATCCCATCCTCCACTCTTGCTACTCTGTTCATAATCCCTAAAGGGGCCCCCTCAAATCACTTCTACACATTTTTCCTTCTTAGGGTCCAGCATCTTCTCACTGACCTGATATGGTTGAACAATAAGGTCGTACAGGTGAATATTTCTTGGCACAGGGAGAGGAAAACCTATCTCCAGATTTTCTGAAAATTATCACATAACAAAGAAGATTATTACACAGAGAATTCAGGAAAGGTAGAGATCACCAAGAGTTGCTTTGTTTTATAAAGCAAATAGAGCCCACTTCTTATCCACTTCTTTATTTCAGTATTTCAGAAGTTGTAAGATTTTTACAAATGTCTCTGTTAAATCACTCCACCAATGCTGATTACAACCTCTCCCGATGAGAGCCCCTCATTTAGCGAAGCTAGTCACTGGGCCGATGCTCAAAATCTTTCTACCTCAGCTGGACATGGCAGAATATGTGCTCAGCTTTCCCAATCCTTGAGAGCCCAGAGGATACTCCACACCCCCAAAGAAGACGTCAAGTCTTTCTTACACCCTTATCCCATGAGAAAGACCTGATGTCTTCTTTAAAACATGATGGAGAAGCTGACAATTTGCTTAAAGTAAAGTGAGAAGCAGAACAGGAAGTAGAACTGAGACCTTTTCCATGTCCCCCACCCAAAGGGGACAGACCAAAGAAGTCTTCCCAGCTGCCTCTTACCATTGACAGCAGGTAACAAGGTGCTCAGAGCATAATAATTCAGGATAGCCTGGATTAAGGGCACCTGGAGAAGACAGGAGATGCAAAATAAACATATACACACAATGCATGAATTGAAGCAAAAGGAAATAAACAGAATCAGGAAAATAGTATCAACAATAGCAACAACATAAATAGGGGGAAAAAAGAAAGAAATGGGGCACTATTTAATTACAATGACTAAATTTGGTCATGAAGAAGGAAAAACAAAATGTGCCTCCTTCCATTACAGAAATGAAATATGCAATATGAAACACAAAACCAATTAATATATTAGTTAGTTTTGCTGAACTGTTTTTTTTTTTCCCTTTCATTTTTATTTCTGAGTTCAAATCTGACCCGGGATACTTATTACCTATATGACCTTGGGCAAATCAGATTATTTCTGTGTGCTTCAGTTTCCTTCTCTGTTATCTGGGGATTATAGTTATTTATTATTTCTTCTTACAAGTTTCTCTGAGAAGGGTATAAAAACAAAAGAAAGCAATAAAATTTAAAAGAAAAAAATTAAAAAGAAAATCTTAACCCACAATGTATATGGACATCATAGTTAACTGGAATGGACCTTAGAGATCCCCATATCAAGAGGTGTAAAACTCAAATAGAAACGAGGGCCACAATGCATTCCTTTTACAAAGAAATATTTCCAATGATATGATCACAAATAGTGGGGTTGATCTCAAACATCTGTGACAAGTAGTAGAAGATGCCCCAATGGGGACCCAATTGGAACTAGCTATTTGGGCAAGACAGCTCTTTTCTTTTCTTTACTTTTCTTTTTTTCTTTTCTTTTCTTTCTTTTCTTCTCTTTTTTTCTTTCTTCTTTCTCTCCTGTTACCTCTATCTACATAAGGTACTCACTCCTTTTACCTATAAGTACTCTGCCCAAAGGAATGTAAATTTTGATTTTTGAAACCTCCCAAGGTATCTTGGTGTTTACAGGCTAGACTTCTGCTTTAAGGACCATGCCTTAAACCTAAATCACTCTGGCTCTCATTGATTGGCCAACAATAAGTCCCAGACCAAGTCCCACTTGGTCATTGTTTGGGCTCTGATTTGCTCAGAGTGAAATCCTGAGAGTCTTCCCCTCTCAAATTGATTTTGTTATCTAAGGAAAAGGTCCATTTTCTGCCTCTTTTCTTCCCCAGTTTTTATCAATGATTGGGTGTTGCCTCAGTTAAACTAAATTTTGTTAAAGATCTTAGCTTAAGATCTTTAACAAGATCTCCCATTGTGTCTAGGATACAGTAATCCTGATCTTGACACTGAACCCACATGACTCCTGAGAAAAAAGTCAGACTGATAACTTTGCACAGTTCTCCCTCACTTAAATCCAATTCACTTGCAGGTCATGGCATCACCTCCCAGATATCATGATCCTCTTTGAGAATGAAAAAACAAACAACAAATACAACACTGCTTAATGACTCACTCAAACCCATCCTCTATAGGAAGACTTCCCAAATCTCTCCACTATATTCTAACTTATTCTGAGATCCCAAGATCCTGATTATCTGCTCCTTTGTAAGGCCTTCTTTAGTCTCCTTACTCAGAAACTCATTCTTCCAACCCCACACCTCCTACAACACTTTGTTTCTACTTTTCTCACATTTATCAGTAATGTTGCATATTATGGTTCCCTATATTTACATTTTGTTCCCTCCTAAACTGGGAAGCTCACTAAGATCAGGAATCAATCATGCTCTTTCTAAATTAATCCTCCCATTACTCTGAATAAAGCAAGTCTTTAATACATGTATGCTGAATAAATGAATATGTGTTCATGTCTTCATTTTTAATTATTTATTCTATGCTAGTTTATATTATTTCTTAACTTCTTCCTATCTCTCTACTGTCTCTCAAATTAGACTATGATGCTATTTTGTATAGGAAAGAGTAAATCTCTTCCTCCTCACTTCCCTTTACTATAACCCAGAACAGAAGTGGGCACTGAAAGGAGATCAAGAAAGATGTAGAATGATAACAAAGAAAAAAATAATAACTTACATTGATTGGTCCGATATCTGAGTGTATTAGTTTCATGGTCAATGTACTATATGAGAAAAGAGAGAAGGATATGAGTTACCCCCACAATGTAGATTTTGTCACTACATGGACCAAAATATGAGTAATCACCTTGCCTTCAACCCATCTCCACGCTTAAAGAATGCTTGGGAAGAGTATGTTTGGCACTATCAGGCCACAATGCTTGGAGTCCTAAGAATTTTCTTTCTCATATTAGTTCCTGCATTCCTTAAAGAGTTCTATGCTTTAAGAAAAAGCATAGACATTTGAGGATGGAACAAAGTAAGATGTGCATTAAGGAAAGTGAATATTTACTTAGAAAACCCTAGAGAGTCAACTAAAAATTAATTGAAACAATTTACAACTTCATCAAAGTTACAAGATATAAAATAAAACCAAACTAAATCATCCACAACATTGTTACAAACAAAATCCAGTATGAAGATTAGAGAATGATAAATTCCATTTAAAATAATGATAGCTTAAAATACTTAGAGTTCTATCTGCCATGACATATATTGGTCCTATATGAACATAATTGCAAATACTCTTTATGAAAATAAAAACAAATCTAAATAATTAGAGAAATATTTATTGTTCATGAGTAAAGTTAAATCAATATAATTAAAAATGGCAATACTACTTGAATTAGTTTATTTAGTGCTATGCCAATAAAAACTACCAAAGGTACTTTATAAATTCATCTGAGGAATAATAGGTCAAGAATCTCAAGGGAACTAATGGAAAAAAAAAAGTAGAAAGTAAGTGGACTTGTTAGTACCAGATTTCAAATTATGCTACAAAGCCATAATTATCAAAAATGATTTGTTTTGGGGTAAGATATAGAGAAATCAAACTGTAGAGCAGATTAGGTATATAAGGAAATGAGCACAGTAACCTAATGTTCGATAAATCCAAAGAGCCCAGCTATTGGGGCAAAAAAAACTCACTCTGACAAAAACTTCAAGGAAAATTAGAAAGTAGTCTGGCAAAAACTAGGCAAACTAACATCTCACATCATACATTAAAGATAAACTTAAAATGAGTACAAGATTTAGACATAAAGAATAACATCATAAGCAGATTGGTGAAGAATGGAAGAAATTTCTTGTCAAATCTATGGATAGGAGAAGAATTCATGACAAATACGAATCAACTTATCTGAACACCCTTGACTATGCAATGTCCTGTATCAGGGAGCAGAATTCAGAGGTGATAAGACAAAGATTGTTGGATAGGATGAAGGTTGGAGAAAGGCTAAACAAGTCAGGGTATTTTTGAAATATTATTGTGGAGTACTTGTAGAATATTGCTGAGTAGTTAAAAAAAAAAGACTATAATGTGTATAGGAAAACACGGAGAAACTTAAAAGAACTGATACAAAATGAAGTAAGCATAATCAGGAAAACAATGTAGAAAAGAGGTATTGTGATAAAAATAGAAAGAACAACAAAAATCAAAACTAAATACTGGGAAATTACAATAAGCAAGGTCATACCCAAGGAATAGATATAAGAATCTACCTCCCTCTTTCCTTTTTGGAGAAATTGCATTATATATAAGGCTAGGTTTTGTTAATGCAATGCTTGTTTTTTGAATAGTTTTTATTTTTTTTAACCTTTGTTATAGGCTTTATAGGTTGGGAAACAGTTGGAAAAGGAAGAGATATAAAAAAGTTTGATGCAGATCAAAGTCAAGAAAGATCAAAGGATGAGGTAGAAAGAGCAAGTGCTGCTCCTGGATCAAAAGATCAAACCAAGTAAGAATCTGTAACAGTGACCTATAGCATGACAAAGGACCTAGAGACCATTTCGTATAAGGATTGGATGGAAAAATGGGAAAATTGTCTAGTTAATTTGGAATTGTACCTCAAAAGTTGCTAAATTGTACATATCTTTTGAACCAGTAATACCACTACTAGGTCTAAAAGAGATCAAAGAAAAAAGGAATAAGATTGTACAGACAAACAATTTTGAAAGACTAAAGAACCTTGGTCAATCAAATGACCAACTAGAAGATCCATGGTGAAGCAAACTACCTACTTTCTAACAAAGTGGTGTATAAGCTCATAGTGCAAAATAAGAAATATTTGAGGGCACTTTTAATATTGTGGTTTTGTTTTTTTCCAATTAGAATACAAAGAGGGAAGAGAGATAAAACAGAGTTTTATTCATTGAAAAAAAATAAGTTAATTTATTTGTTAAAGGACATAAAGGAACTAGAAATGTTTACCCTGAAAGAAGATTTTGGAAACAGAAGAAATAACACTGTATATTTGAAAGCCTGTCATATGGAAAAACTTAAACTTTGGCCCTACAGGATAAAATTAGGAGTATGGAATGAAAATTTCAGAAAGACAAATAGATTTACACTCAATAAAAGGAAAAAAAATTATTAGTTCCATCCAAAAATGGAATGGGCTATCTCAGAATATTCATAATAGGTTCCTTTTTCTTATTTGCTTCCCCAGAGCTTAGCACAATGCCTCTCACATAATAGGCATTTAATAAATGTTAACTGATTATTGATTAATTGATTGGTTTTCCCTTACTAGGGATTTTCAAAAGAAGGCCAAGTAGTCACTTATCAGGAATACTATAAAGGGGATTCCTATTCAGGTATAGTTTGGACTTGGATGTTAAGTGAGGCTCCTTATAAACTGAAAATTCTAAGGTTACAACCTATAATTTTTTCTAGAGTAGTAGAACAAGCCCCCCAAATTTAAATGTAATTAATTTTTGCTGACACGAAATGTGTCCATTTTTCTACAGGAAAGTTTACTTATTATGAAGTCTTACTGAAATTGCACTTTCTTTTCTTAAAATACACCAGAAAATCTAGGATATATGATTGCTAAACCTTCCTCTCACCATCCATTCATTCCATAGCCATTAGAAAAAAAAATTTGAGCTAGCAATTCCCAGAAAAAGCACAGAGGCTAGTCAGACATAAGGAAGGAAAATTACACTTGTTATAGGAGCAGAAAGACACAAACTTTCTTTCTCACAGTGGGTTGACAGTAATAACATATTGGAACTATTTTCATTGTCAAGTCACCACGCCTGGGGAATTAGGCATAATTTTCCACAGCAAACTGTGGAAAATTGAAATTATGAATTATGGGTAGGCAATTTATTGTTATATATTTTTAATTCTCCCTGATGTTCTGCTGGACACATAAAAATGTTGTTTTGTTTTCCTTTTCTGTTTTTCTTTTTTTTTAATTCTATATTTTTAACAAAATAAAAAAAATTAAAGTGCTACATACATACTAGCTACAAAAAAAAGAAATTATGAGGTTAGGGAATAAAATAAGAGGACCATCCTTTGCCTCTTACCTTCCTGGATTCACAGAGGAGACAAGTCTGCTGGCATTCACATCCATGGTGGCCCAGACAGTAGTTGTCTAGGAATAAGGAGCAATCTTGTTAGCACCTACGCTTAATTTGTGATGAGAAAACCAGCACAGGGATCTGATGAGCCCTCTGGGAATAAAACTTAAAAAATCAGTGAGAAGAGAGTGGAACAGATGGTAAAGTAGCATTTATATAATCCTAGATAGTTAGAACTAAAAGGAAACTGAAACTGTGACAGACAGACAGACAGATAGGTAGATAAACAGATAGACAGATAGAAATAAATAGCTATATAGATAGATTGATATATACAAAAATAGATCAAATCTTAGAACATAGAAAGTCAGGTCTAATGGATATTAGAACATAGCACTAACTTTTTATATATGTTCACTAACCTTTAATCAAAATTTAGCATTTCCTTCAATTACTAAAAATTTTTAAAGCATGATTCTAAGAAAGGATCCATATCAGATTGCCAAAGGGGTCTATAGCACAAAAAAGTAAAGATCACCTAATCTAATATTTTTACATTTTGCAATATGTTCATTTTAGAACAGGTTTTATAATATATTCAGAAACTATTTTGCCTGAGTTTTCAGAGTAAATTAATGTTGGACCCCGGACTAAAACCTAGATCAGAAGCAATAGATTTGGAATGATAGGGAAATGGATTTGAATACTGATTTGGCAACTTCCTATATGACCTTGGACAAATCATTTAACTTCCCTATATTTCAATTTACTCATGTGTAAAATAGGAGTGTTGAATTAGATGATTTATAAGGTCTCTTAAAACTCTTTATCCTGCCAGTAGCAAGCAGTCTTGTATTCTTGTTATCTCTGTTGTTTAGGCTAAGGCTGGTGAATCATATAAGCTGGGGAATCCTGAGCTTCAGTAGAGCTAAAATTGATGGGGTATTCATACTAAGTCTGTTGCTAATATGGTGAGCAAAGTAGACCACCAGGTTATCTAAGGAGGGTTAAACCAGCCTAGATAAAAAAAAGAATAAATTAAAGTTTTCATGCTAGTCAACAGTGGCACTGTCCCACAAGTGGCTATCATACTTCCACCCTAACATAAAGAGAGCCAAAACAAACAAAAACTCCTCTAAATCCCATGATACCAGTGTATTTTTTCTTTATCATCTTTATTCATAATTGTGTAAAATTTATTAATTCAGCAATATTAGAAGGGGGTCAACAAAAGCATAATTGAGGGGAGTAAATATGCTCTGATTTTATAGTTAACTGCATGTATGGAATACAGATAATTAGGGCACAAATTAGGCAC